>NW_018251519.1:39121-70623 GCF_001263595.1 Phalaenopsis equestris | reverse complement strand
GGGGCGTACTTTAGCGTGATTGCACTCCTAAATAACCGCTGGGAGGTGTTTTTAAAGGTCTAAGAACTGCCTTGAATGACCAGAAACTTTCAAATTTTAAAATCCATGGCTTCCAATTCTTGAATTACTTCAAGGTATGAATTTTTTAATAGAAGACAATTTATCAGTTTTGACGTGCAGAGATTATACGACAATGTCATCATGAAGAAGAGACTTTTCAAGGAGAGAAGCTTTGTCAACCTTGAATTGAGTAATCCATGTTCACAGATTGAGAAAATCATTATATAGAGATGTTGGGAAGTTTTATGCTACACTACCGCTACAGTTGTTGTGCCAGTGATAAAGGAATTCTATGCTTACATGGAATTACCCAAGGAGTCATCTTCGTTTGAGGTAAGGCTGTACCATTTACTCTGCCTTGAATTAATGATTTGTATATGATAGAAAATGTGCCAATCTATCATTATAAAAATTTTATCCCAATGAGAGGTATGATGCAAGATGTATTTCAATTTCTGAAGGATGAAAATGATAATTGGAAAATCAGAGATGAGGGATACATTAGTTTCTCCGCTTCACTACTTAATCCAATATCAAAACAATGACATTTCTTCATATCTACAAAATTTCTCTTTACCATGAAAATTAGTAGAGTTACAAAAGAAAGTGAAATTTTAAACTATTGCATTCAAATGGAAAAACCCATTGATGTGGGGTCGATTATTTTCAAATCTATTATGTTATGAATGGGTCGAATGGGTCTATATATGGACTGGGGCATCCTTTTACAATTTTCTTACTTTGCAGTCAATCTCAAGTGCCATATAGAAGTTGGGAGAAAGTATTATTATCCTGGGAGCCCATGATTCTTATTGATGACACTTATATTGGGAATGGAAATGAAGCATTATATATTATTTTGGATCATTCACATGCTTCAACAACAATAATTCCACAAACAGTTAGAAGTTCAATAGCATTGGAGAAGAAAATGAAGAAAGTTGAAAGAGAACTTCAGAGTATTATGAATGCAATAGGAAACCTTAACTACATTTTTTATCACTTAGATTGGAGGATGAAGGAGAACTTTGATCATACTAGAATAATTGAAGCAGGTTTGGTGCTGATGTTCAAGAAAAATGGATTCATCGATAAAAATTCTACAGATTAATTCCTGTATCAAACTTTCTACAATTTGTACGGCCACTACTAGTCTATGGGAGATATTAGAGGAGGAGAAACTATTGAAGATGAAGAAGAATAATTAAAAAATTTGGACTCTCTACTATTTTAAAGTAATTATGTTTTTAATGTAATTGTGTTGGATTTACTTTACTTTACTTTACTATGCTTTAGAACTCTATAAACTTTGATTGTGTATATAGTTTTGTGTCAGCGTTCTAGTGTTGTGGCTTGATTTTGAAGCTGAATTACAATTTAGTTTGCTTTATGTATGTGAAAGTGTGATTAGAAAGTGTATTTTTAAGAATTGGATTTTCATATATAAAAGTTAGTTTGGTATTGTTCTTGAATTATTTTAAGATGAAAAGTAGTGTTTAGAAAGACTAATTAGGCTTTGGAGTGAATTGAAAGAAAGTTGAAAATTGCAAAAATTGAAAATTAGAAATTTTTTACCACTGCGCCCTCGACCCAAAAGTACCCAAATCCCTTAAAATTCATGATTTGCACAATAAAAAACACCATTTTTACCTTTTTGGTCACCTTTAACCTCCAGCTTGTGCACCTAAGGGTTTCTATTGCTTGGATTTGAGGCGATTTTAAGGCAAAAGAAGTTTGGGTTTCATCGTCTCTCGGTAAGAGCTACACTTTGAACCCAAAATTGTTTATTTTAACTAAATATTCATCTTACATTGCCGAGATCCAAAATTTTGAAATTTTTTTAGAAGATTTTGAGAAAATCCTTTATTGAAGAACTCTTAGAAATTTTTTGAACCCAAATCATTTTCTGCTAGAAATGAGGCCTTAGATGAAGTTATTTCTTTTTTAACTGCTGGAAGAGCAGCTTGGAAGGTGAAGAATAATTTTAAGGGAAACTTCCCTCTTTTAATGTTAAATGTAGTTATAGTATCTAAGGCTTGACAAGGCCTGACACTACTTTATTTTTGGTAGAATGATGCCAACAAATCATCATAGCGAGGTTACAAAGGATAGTGCCATCTTGAACTTTTGCATCCAATAGATGAGAAGGATAGATGTAGGCTCTATTGTCACTCGTTCTATTGCTTTGGGAGAGACTACTAGTGGATTAGCACACCTTTCTCTGATCTTCACACTATGTGAGCAGGCAAGAGTTGGTTTTAGAATGGATGAGGAGAGGATTTAACTTCAAAAACGTATTGGGCCTGCAAATATTAAGACTTATGAATCTCATGTTTGATGGAGACCTAGAAGTAGGAGTAGGGATATTCCTTCTACTTCTAGTACCCCTACTCTCCAGGGACTTATGCAGCAACTGATGACCCAACAGGGAGATATCTTGAGATTGGAAAGTAGAATGGAAAATATAGAGGCCAAAAATGCATGTAATGATGATTTGACAAGGCAGAAGTTTGAATATGATGTTGCTTATGATGATGCGATGGTTAGATACATGAGGGGTGACCACTCAGTTTAGTTTCCTACTCACCCTATTTTTACATAGTATCAGCAACAAAACTTTGATGTAGAATAAGAACAGGAAGATGATGATTGGTGATGTTTACTTAGTTTTAGTTTGATCTTTTGTTTATTTCATAGTTGGTTGTACTTTATTGTTTTTTATTATTTGTTTTTAGAGTGTGATACTTTGCTTTATTTTATTTGTTATGTTGTATTGTGAATAGTAGGATTGTAAAACTATTTTTGCATTGGAATTTATTTTAGTTTTGTTGTTAGTTTTGAGTTTGGACTTTCTACTATTTTAAAGTAATTTTGTTTTTAATGTGATTGTGTGGATTTAATTTACTTTACTTTACTTTAATTTTCTTTAGAACTCTATTATCTTTGATTTTGTGTATAGTTTTGTGTCAGCGTTTTAGTGTTGTGGCATGATTTCGATGCAGAATTATAATTTGGTTTTCTTTATGTATTCGTAAGTGTAATTAAAAAAAAGCATTTGTAAAAAGTGTATGTTAATATTTAAAAGTTATCATATATAAAAGTTAGTTTGGTGTTGTTTGTGAGTTATTTTAAGATGAAAACTAGTGTTTAGAAAGACTAATTAGGCTTTGGAGTGAATTGAAAGAAAGTTGAAAATTGCGAAAAATGAAAAATAGAATTTTTTGGCCATTGGCGCTGACAACACCAGAGTAGGCGCCAATAGCGCCCTCGACCCGAAAGTACCCAAATCCCTTAAAATTCATGATTTGCATAGTAAATACATCATTTTTACCCTTTCGATCACGTTTAACCTCCAGTTTGTGCACTTAGGGATTTCTATTGCTTGGATTTGAGGCGATTTTAATGCAAAGCAAGTTTGAATTTCATCTTCTCTCGGTAAGAGCTACACTTTGAACCCAAAATTTTTTATTTTAACTAAGGATTTATCTTACATTGCCGAGATCCAAAATATTGAAAATTTCTTAGAACATTTTGAGAAAATCCTTTAGTGAAGAACTCTTGCATTTTTGAAATTTTTGGGAATTTATTTGGATTTTATCAAATTTTCTTAAATTATCATGGCACCGAGAATGAGCATATTGCTTATCAACTGCATTTGTTTCAAAAGTAGATTATGATGATCAAAAGTGGATTATGATGATCAAAAGTTTGTCAACTATAAGGCAAACATTTGTTTCAATACTCTGCTTGCAACTAAGAAAGCAACTCTGGATCAAGGATTTGAAAATCTGGGTGGAGAAGTTGAAAGATTAATTAATGCTTGGCAGTGGATAAAATTTTGTTACTTTATTGGCAATGCTATTATTGGCATATTGATGGAGTTCTATGTCAACCTTAAGGAAACTTCTGAAGACTACACTTTTATTCGAGGAAAAATGGTAGAATTTACTCCAAGAAGAATGAATGAATGTTATCAGTTAGAGGGCGTATATAGTTGTCAGTACGAATCATTTTTTGCTAGAAATGAGGCCTTAGATATAGTTATTTCTTTTTTTACTGATGGAAGAAGAGCTTGGATGGTGAAGAATAATGTTAAGGTAAACCTCCCTCTTTCTATGTTAAATGTAGTATCTAAGGCCTGACATTATTTTATATCTATTAGAATGATACCAACAAATCATCATAGCGAGGTTACAAAGGATAGAGCCATCTTGAACTTTTCTATCGAACAAATGAGAAGGATAGATGTAGGCTCTATTATCACTCATTCTATTGCTTTGGGAGAGACTACTAGTGGATTAGCACACCATGCTCTGATCTTCACACTATGTGAGTAGGCAAGGGTTGGTTTTAGAGTGGATAAGGAGAGGATTGAACCTCTAAAACCTATTGGGCCTGCAAATATTAAAACTTATGAATCTCATGCATGATGGAGATCGGAAGTAAAAGTAGGGATATTCCTTCTACTTCTAGTACCCCTACTCTCTAGGGACTTATGCAGCAACTGATGACCCAACAGGGAGATATCTTAAGAATGGAAAGTAGAATGGAAAATATAGAGGCAAAAAATGCACATAATGATTATTTGACAAGGCGGATGATGATTTAACAAGGTAGAAGTTTGCTTATGATGATGTGATGGTTAGATACATGAGGGTGACCACTCAGTTCAGTTTCCTACTCACCCTATTTTTACCCAATATCAGCAGCAAAACTTTGATGTAGAAGAAGAAGAGGATAATGATGACTGGTGATGTTTAATTAGTTTTAGTTTGATCTTTTGTTTATTTCATAGTTAGTTGTACTTTATTGTTATTTATTGTTTGTTTTAGAGTGTGATACTTTGCTTTATTTTAGATGTTATGTTGTATTGTGAACAGTAGGATTGTAAAACTATATTTGCATTGGAATTTATTTTAGTACTGTTGTTAATTTTTAGTACTTTGTTAAATGTATTTGTAGTAAATTCTTTCTCAACAAATTTTTATATGTATTATGTGTTATTTAATGTTTTTTAGTCTTATAGCTTTTCATATTAGCACCTACAATATTTCAGAGTTAAGTTTCAAAATCAGAACTTTCAACAGGTAAGCCTTTTTTTTAAGTATTAAATGTTTTCTTTCACCGTTTATTTTTTAAGTTTTTCATGCTAAATCTTTTAAAAATTTAAGTCGGGGGAGCGGGGGGAAGGGGGGGAAGAAAAATTCTTTTTTAAAGAAAGAAACTTAATTTTATTTATCCTTAATTAGCTATATTTTCAAAAAATTTAAACTTAACATGACCTTTGGTATTAGATGTATTAGAGGTTAACTTTAGATAACTATATTTATGTTTCTAAATATATAGTAAGCTTAAGTAAAAATTTTCAATAATTAAGGTTAATTTTAAAGATTAAGATATTATGTATAAGAGAACAAGACTATGTTTTTTCTATTGTTCTTGCTCGCTACATTTTTTTATAAGGTATAACATCGACCAACTGACGACTGACGGAAAAGGGGAACCGAAAAAACTCTGCGAAGAAAAGAACCTGATTTGGATCCGGAACAAAAACTGGCACTTCGAATAAATTGGAGTACATATATGAGACACCGGTGCTCAAACCTTTTCTCGAGATATCTTCCAAACTGTTATGAGAGATCTGTATGGCTCTCAAGGTCAAAAAAAGGATTGAAAATGATCCTGAAAAAAAAAGAAGAAAAAAAGAAGAAAAAAAAGAAAAGAAAAGAAAAGAAAATGATGTGAGGAGAAGTTTCACGAGATGCCTAATTAAAAATTGGCTTTACTTGAATCAACTTAAAGAAGAAGGCTTGGCTACATTTTCAAAACTTATATTTAAGTATTAGCATATTTACTAGTAAAGTTTCATGAAGTTCTTTTTCATATCGATATTTTTAGTGGCTTTAATATGAAAATTTGCAATTTTCCTTGAAAAGAATAGAGAATCAGAAATCTTAGACTTGACTGCTAGATATTCTTATACCTTTAGTATTAACTGGAGTTATTTTACATTTTTCTTAAGTTATTGTATTGTATTTAGTGGACTAAGATATGGAAATCTAAAAGTTCAATTTTTTTCCATCAGTCATATATTTATGCAGTAAAAGAGTTGCTTAAGGAAAAGTAATATTTAAGTTTGGGGGATTTTGATGGACTAAAAATACATGGATATTTAGACCTATATTTTTACTCATTTTTAGTGATATTACACTTTAAAAGAAGTTATTTTTCATGTTTTATTGCAGATTGTTGATTTTAAGGGCTTGAAGCAAAAAGAAAACAAAATGAATGGAATTTGGAGTCAAAATGGAGTTTTAGAAGAAATGTTCAGTGCTGACGGTGCCATTTGACAGAGAGCACGGATTAAATTAAAGGGCTACTGGTGCTGACGACGCCATAATGGGTGCCGACAGCGCCAATGTCAGCGCATGATCGATTTCTAGAAGATTCGATGAATTTAAACGCTTTTTCAAGAATTTTTGGATGCACCTATTGGAGAACCAACATTAGGCTCTTTTTAGAGTGAAATTTGATCAGAAAAATGACTCTCTTTGACTAGTTAGCCCCTTTAGACCTTTTTCTACTCTCTTCCACGCTATTTCACATTTTCAATAGCCACTTTTAGCCCATTAGTCATTTATTTCTTTAAAGTTTTGAGTTTTTATGGTGAGTTTAAGTGTGAAATCTTCTCTAAGAGTGTTTGAGATGGAGAGAAGTGAGAGATTTCTTCTTCCTACAACTTCTAAAAGAGGCTACAATGGATTTGTTTTAAGAAAGAATTTCAGATAAGTGTTATTTATTTATTATTATTGTATGAACTTTCTCTTATATATGAAATTTGCGTTTTGTTGTATCTTTCTCATGAAGTCTGAGTAGTTTCCTTTATCTTTCTCTCTATTCTGAGATGGTGAAATGAAGAGATAATTTGGATGTGCAAATTTTAAAATATAAAATTAATTGTGATGATTTTTCAACTATGTTCTTAATTTACTTTTCGATCTGGCCAATTGAATTGTTAAAATATGTTGTGAAATATATGATCCAGGAAATGGAGTATGAGTTCTACAACAAGAGTGAGAATTACATTTAATTCTATGAAGGAGTATTTTGTTCATGAAATTAAGTGCAAATAAATAGGGAAATATACTTTGTTGGGTGTAGAATTGGAGATTTTAGGGTGAAAAAATAAAATCCCCATTTTGGTCTTAGTGATTAAGAGCTAAAGCGAGCGTTAGCCTTCAGGGGAAGGGAAGTGGGGGGGGGAGGCCGGTTCCCCCCTAGCCTAGCCACAGATTTAGGGACTAAACTTGAGATTAGCCAATGATTTTCTATAACACTGAATTAGGGTAAAGAATTAAAATTGCACTTATTTGGCACAATACATATTTAAACTATTTATCTCATCTCATTTTAACAAAAGCTCATTGTAATGGGAAAGATGCTTCTTTGTATTAGAAAACTTCATCGCATAAAACATAGTTTAGTAGTTACTGTTTAAACTTTACATTTTAGTTTTGCTAGTAGTTAATAATTTAGTTATGATAGTATCTCAAACAATTCAAAATTAGTAACTGTAATTTCATTTACGGATAATTATGATATTTTTGGATAATTTCATAAGTTTCTTCTAAAGGCACACATCTTCAAATAATTAGATCATTTCCTTATTTATATAAAAATGGGTCATCCCATAAAAAAGTCTTAGCTTTAGATAAAAATTTCCTCTTATATTGGTATGTCAAACCATAGAGTATAATATCACTAACAATAATATTCACAATGTTGGCATACCATGGAACACACTACTCATTAATACTGAAGAATTCTTTATCTGGAAACTGTTCTTTAATTTCTTTTTCAAAATAGAGTTATTACTCTAATTCAAGCATGGAAAGACGATCAACAATTTGATTCTCAGCTCCCTTCATAAATTTGATTCTCAGCTCCCTTCAAGCTCCCTTCATATCTACTATTTAAAAGTCAAATTCTTGCATAAGAAGAATCCATTGTATTAGTCTTAGTTTTGCATCCTTCTTTTTCATTACATATTTAATAGTAGAATGATTAGTATGCACAATACGTTTTATTCCAATTAAATATGATCTGAATTTATCAAAAGCATACTATAGTTATTAACTCTTTCTCAGTTGTGGTATAATTAATTTGAGCTTCATTAAAAGTTCTACTGAGCTTCATAATTAATTTGAGCTTCATTAAAAGTTCTACTAGCATAGTAAATAACTTTGAAAATCTTATCATGCTTTTGTCCTAAAACAGCTGCAATAGCATAATCACTTACATCACACATTAATTCAAAAGATTTTTCCAATCTGGTGAAAATAATTGGTGCAGCGACTAATTTTTCTTTTAATAGCTCAAAAGTTTTTAAGAACTCCTTATAAAAATTAAAAATTACATCTTTTTAAACAAATGGCATAAAGGCTTAGTAATTTTTAAAAAATCTTTAATACATCGCCTTTACAAGGCTTAGTAATTTTTAAAAAATCTTTAATACATCACCTTTACAATCCAATATGTCCTAAAAAACTCCTAATTTCCCTCATATTTGTTGGGTAAGGTAAATTAACAATCACTTGAATTTTTGTAAGGTCTACTTCAATACCATTTTTAGATATATAATGTCCTAAAACATTTCCTCATACTACCATAAATTGACATTTTTCTCAATTACAGACTAAATTTGTTTCTTTACAGCACTTAAA
Source organism: Phalaenopsis equestris (assembly GCF_001263595.1). Lineage (NCBI taxonomy): Eukaryota > Viridiplantae > Streptophyta > Magnoliopsida > Asparagales > Orchidaceae > Phalaenopsis > Phalaenopsis equestris. The sequence goes on along the minus strand of NW_018251519.1, from coordinate 61,840 downwards.
AAATTTTGATAAATATTATAAACTTGATTCAAATGAAGTTCCAAACACTAAAAAATCATCCATAAAAACTTCAATTCCTTTTTCAATTAAATCACAAAAAATAACCACCTTACATCTTTGAAATGTAGCTTGGGCATTACATAAACCAAAGGGCATTCAAAAATGTACCATACGGATTGGTAAAAGTTTTTTTTCTTTCGATCGTCAGGAGCTATTTCTATTTAGTGATAACGAGTATATTCATCCAGAAAAAAAAGTATTTATGCCTAGCTAGTATATCCAACATTTGATCTAGAAACGGTAGTGAAAAATGATCTTTAATGATCTTTCCTAATGGTGGGATTTAATTTTCTATAATCAATGCATATTCTCCAGACTGTAACTTATCTTGTTGGTATTAACTCATTATGTTCATTCATAGTCATAGTCACTCCTCCTTTCCTAAGAACACGGTGAATTGGACTAACCCATGCACTATCTGAAATAGGGTAGAGAATTCCAGCATCTAACCACTTTAAATTTTCTTTCTTAATAACTTTTTTCATAACAGGATTCAATGTCCTTTGAGGATCAGCCCTGCATTTGTAGTTCTTTTCAATTTGAATTCTATGCATACAATTTGAAAGACTGATTCATTTAATATCAACATTTGTCCATCCAAAGACTTTCTTTTAATTCTTTAAAGTTTTCATTAAATTATCTTCTTCCTGTATAGTTAAGTTAGAGGAAATTATAACTTGTAATGTTAAGGAATCACCTAAAATGACATATTTTAAATGTTCAGGAAGTAATTTCAACTTAAGTCAGGAGGTTTTTCCATTGATGGACAAAAAGATTTCTCTTTTTCTAACATTTTCAAAATTTCAAAAATTTCTCGAACATAATTTGAATCTTCCTTATAAAAATCTTCAAATTACTCTAATTTCTTTTCTTGCTCCTTTTCTAACTCTTTTACTTCAAATTATTCTTCATAAGTTGTTTTGAAATGACATTCGCTCAAATATCTTATTACGTCCATTCTGTAACATTCATCATCTTTACATTTTGCAGGATACTTCATTGATTTAGAAATATTAAAAGTAACAATTTGATCATTGACGTGCATAGTTAATTCCCTTTTCTGCACATCTATCATTTCTCTTCCTATAGCTATGAAAGGTCTCCCCAAAATGATAGGTATCTCCTTATCTTCCTCTATATCTAGCACAATGAATTCAACAAAAAAGATAAATTCATCCACTTTCACTAAAGCATCTTCTATAACACCCTTAAGAAATGTTATTGAATGATTTGCTAACTGTAAAGTTACAGCAGTAGTGGAAATTTCTCCTAATCCTAATATGTTAAATATTGATAATGGCATAAGGTTAATGTTTGCACCTAAATCACATAAAACATTCCCATAAAATCTGTTTTCTATTACACATGAAATTGTAAAGTTACTAGGATCTTTAAGCTTTTGAGGATGCTTTTTCTGAATTTTAGCACAACACTCCTCACTAAGTGTAACCGTCTCATTATCTTCAAACTTCATTTTTCTGTTAAGAATATCCTTCATAAACTTCACATAGCTTGACATTTGTTCTAAGGCTTAAGCAAATTGAATTTTAATCGTAAGCTTCTTAAAGATTTCCATAAATTTTAAAAATTATTTATCCAACTTTTGTTGACAAAGTCTCTGAGAAAATGGAGGTGGTGGTTTTTTCAAGTGAATTTTAAGTGGAGAAATCGGTCTCTCTAAAACTTTTGGAGCGTCCTCTTCAGGCTCTTCAATTTATTCTCTCTACTTCAATCTCTTTTTGAACTCTACCTTCCAACTCTCTTACGCTTCTAAGTTGAATGAATTTTACTTGCTCTTTATTCTGGTCTTTTGAATTTACTTCTGTATTACTAGGAAGTGTTCCTTAGGATCTATTACTTAATGAATTTGTTATTTATCCCAATCAATATTTCTAATTGTAGCTCCTTGACTTTGTAACTGATTTCTCATTTGTAACACCACTTCTTATATAGACAACTTTTTTCTCCTTGAATTGTAAATTATTTTTAAAACCTGGAGGATAATTAAGTCTATAAATACTATTACCTTAGTTGCTCCATTTCCCAAATGGGTTTACTTGGTTCTTGGTTGTTCCTCATTGGTTGTTCCTCAATTGTTGATTATTACCACCCGAAGTATTATTCTAGTTAAAGTTAGGATGGTTCTTCTAACCTAGGTTATAATAGTTTGAATATGTGTTATTTGGCTTGTTGTTTAGGGCATTCAAAGTTTCTAATGATGTTTTAGAATCTATCATTTGGCCTAAGGAATTCTGTTCAATCATTGAAATTAGTTGAGAAAAATTCAGTCCAAATTGGTCTAACTTCCTTGAAATTGTAGCAACTTGATTTGCTAACATTGAAAAATTATCAAATTCATGAATATTGGCTACTTTTTTAGGATTTATCCTCTCAGAAAGCCATTGAAAATTATTAGTATCCATCTCTTTAATTAAAGAATAAGTTTAATGAAATGGTTTTGATATCAATGAACAACCAACAGCGGCATCAATAATAGATCTAAGAGATCCAACTAATCCACTGTGAAAGGTTTGAATTATTAATCAATCTTGTATAGCATGGAGTGGATTCTTTCTCAGAAGTTCTTTAAATCGTTCCCACGCTTCATAGATAGATTCCCCTTCAAACTGACCAAATGATGTAATATCATTTCTAAACTTCGTAGATGGTGAAAAATATTTAGCAACGAATTTATGCACTAAATCGCCCCAAGTTCTAATAGATCAAGGAGTTAATTAATTTAACCATATCTTAGCCCTATCCCTTAGTGAGAAAGGAAAAAATCTAAGTCATATAGCATCATCTGAAACACCATGATATTTAATTATAGTACACAATTCTAGAAAATTAGCAAGATGTAAATTTCGATCTTCAGTTAGTGCTTCCCCAAACTGATTATTTGATATCATTTGAATAATAACAGGTTTAAGTTCAAAGGAATTAGCCACCACAGTAGGTTTTTAAATACTACAATGAAGTTCATCTACTGTAGGGTTTGCATAATATCTTAAAGGTCTAATTTCTTAATTAATTTCAGCATTTTGACTATTTTGGTTTTTCATTTATTGTATTTTTTTTTTGTATTTTTGATTTTTTTGCTTTTTTCTAATAGTTCATTCTAATTTTGATATCATTTGAATAATAACAGGTTTAAGTTCAAAGGAATTAGCCACCACAGTAGGTTTTTAAATACTACAATGAAGTTCATCTACTGTAGGGTTTGCATAATATCTTAAAGGTCTAATTTCTTAATTAATTTCAGCATTTTGACTATTTTGGTTTTTCATTTATTGTATTTTTTTTTTGTATTTTTGATTTTTTTGCTTTTTTCTAATAGTTCATTCTAATTTAGAATCGTAGAGAACTAGTCCTTTAGAACCTGAACTACGCATACATTACTAAAAAATAATATAAAATAAAATCACACAAACAAGAACTTATATAAAAACAACACAACAATATTCCTATAATAAATAAAATATTTTAAATAAGTCTTTCTAAAAATAGAAATTTGCTTTCTTAAAAATTCCTTCACAATTTTTTTTATTCTCCCTAGAAACGGTACCAAAAACTTGATCTCAATCTTTTATGACAGTAGTATGAAGTATGAGATTATATTCTCAATTTTCCTTCCTTATATTTCTTACTTTGCAACAACACAAAAAAATTGATTCCGAAGCAAAATAAGGGTTTAATTATTATATTTAAATATTGGGATAATATGAAAGTATACGTATTGTTATCAAGTCATGAATAACTTTTTGATTAACCCCTGAATATCGAACCAACTGGGAGAATTACAATCTGTAATAAGTTAGAAGAAATTAGATAACAAATTTTACTTTGCAAAATATTCTTACTCAAACTATAGATGCTATAATAGAAATGAAAGTTTGATTCGTTTTGGTAATTTTTTATAATTGAAAATAAAGTAAATAACTAACAAAACTTAACTATATATTTGTAAGATGAAGGAAATATAAATAAAATATATTTTTCTTTATCATGAATCAGTACGAAGTATAAGAATTTTGTTTTGGGAGAATTCAAATTATGTTGTGTCAATTAGGAGCAAAATTATTCTTCACCCTTACTAGAGATGTTATAAAGAATATTGGTAAATTTAACGTTTAAATAGTTTTAAAGATGGGCTAGGTAGGGAAGATACTATCTCTCACTTTACAGCTCGTCTTTCTCCCTCCATCTGGGGGCTAAAATCTCGTATCAAAACCTAAAACTATAAACCAAATTGGGGCTTTAGCCTGTCACTCTAAAGTCCTCTAATTTTATACCCTTCAAAGTTTATTTCTCTATTTATTTGCACTCAATCATATGAATTAGATTCTCATCCATACAATCTCATGTGGGTATTACCATTAGTTGACTGAGACAATACCATCTCGGATCTTACATGCTCACAACAGATATTAACAATAAATTTTAACATCTCAATTGGCCAAATCAAGAAGTAAATGAAGTACAAGGATTAAATCATTACAACTTATTCTAACATTAAAGACCAATACTTCACATAACTTCCATCTAACACTTAATTACTAATCATTTTAAGAAAAAAGATGCAAAAAACTAATCATAATTCATGGAGAAAACACAACTACACTTATGTTTAAAAGTAGAAATCATGTAACACACAAGAAGTCTAAATTAAAATCAAATTTAGTCACAAATATAAAAACTTATCTCAAATCCTCTCCACCAAACTCTTGAAGTTCCTTTGAATCTCTTATCTTCCTTTCTCTTACAAAACTCTCAGCTTAACACACTACAACTCCTCCCTTTTTTTCTCTCTAAAGGTATCCTAGTTAATCTAAGAGAGAAAGGCGTCGGCGACCAATTAAGTCTCCTTTTGGGGCACTGGGGGGGGGGTTCTTAAACCTAATCTAAGTACTCTTTTATAATTTTCCAAAAGGTGCTTTGGTGCCTTTTCAAAATTTGTCCACATTCAATAAATCTTCCAAGAGTTGACTCCTTTCAAAAGCTATTTGAATTTATTTTCGTGCCTGTTAACCATATCCCACGTTTTCACCAAGAGTTTCTTCAAACACCCATTCAAAAATTCATCTAAATTCATTGAATCATCAAGTAGCTACCTCTAGCAGTTAAGCACGAGGTATGTGGCACTTAGGCGCGACCCTCTCAATTTTTTTGGCATGTAAGCGCCAGTTCTGGGCCCTTAGGCGCCACAGTTCTTTTGTACACCTTCATTTTTGCTGCTCCAAGTTTGATCCTTTTGCACTTCTTTCACCATTTTCATCCATTTAACTATATCGAAAAGAAAAACACACAAATACATTCCATTAAGGAGCAATATTCTCAAAAATAGATATACAAGTGTGTACATAAATGTTATATATTTTAGGTGTATCATCATACCAAAAATTGGTGTAATAATGTCTGGATGCTGAATAAGCCGACATGGTCTCGCTTAATCCAAGCGTGGTCACACCACTCGCCTATAAATGTGGCGCGGTCATGCCACTGTTATCGAACATATTGACTGGTCACATAGCCTCCAGATGTTGTCACGCCGCTTCAGGCCGCTGTTATACTGGTTTTTCTAGTTTTAAATTGTTTGAATTCAACCTCAGTAATATCCACAACATTGATGAAAAATATTTCTAAGTATAATTTTGTGATAAATAAGTGAAAAAATTAAGTAAAATGCAGGGAAAGCACATGTAAAATCACGTAAAATTGACGCATGTCAATGAAATCAAAGGAATAGAGCGAAAATAAGGAGGGAGCGAGACACAGAGAGAGATAAAGTGTGGAGTTAATAGTAATGAAGATTAATTCATCACGTAAATCTTGTCTTATTCATAAAATAATCTCCCTATTTATAGAGAAGAGGGTAAAATGTGATGATGTACAGGGTGTTTTTTTTGGTATTATACATGTATGAGCTTGTCGTCCAACTGCTACCTTGGCCCGTTAATTAAGCTTAATTCACTTCTAATCGACAAGTTTAGCTCATCGGCTGAGATCTGATCTTCAAGATGAGATCAACTCGGTCAACTGAGTTTACTCAATATGGGCCAGCCAGTTGGTACAACTCAATTATCTATATGTGACCCATAACGAGGGGCCTCTAAATGTCTCCGGACCGGTTCTTCTTTGAATCTGCTCTCCCGTGATAGTTGACTTCAACATCCTTTTGCCTTGTATCTAACTGGACAATTTGTTCCAGTATCCTTCAGTCTTCTTTCATTCATCTCATGGTTCGGTCGACTGTAGCTTTGCTGATTTGATTTGAACATTTTCAGTCGATCTCACGTGAGAGATCTTCTGTCAGCGAGTCATTCTTCATCGTACTTTACCATTCTTGGTCGTCAGATCCCATCAAGATCAATGCTGATATATTTTTGATGTACATTAACTAAATTTAAATGTGAGTTATTTTGTATCATTTTTAAATAAAAAATAAAATTAAAATAGAAGTATTTTACAAGAAAAAATAATGACAAAAAGTTGAAGAAAATTATAATTATATTCATTTTACGTAAATTCTAAAAAAAAATTAAATTATGTTACAATTTGAAATAACATTTTAGGTTTTCATTTGTGGAGTCGATAAACATTATCTAAATATCATAATCCGAACCTTGTTTCACATATCTATAAAAAACTATATCTTCTGTCTAACGCATCGTAAATACAAATTCTGATAATTGATTGAAGATTAAAAGAAACTTACTGCAGGGAATTGAGGGCACTAAAGGACGGTGGGGCCACATCTAATTTGTTACTGAATTAGGTATGGTTGTCGCAATAAAAAAATTAGATGATAGGAAGGATGGGGAAGGCAACCAATAATCAGAAGAGTACAGCTGCGCTCCCTCGTGATGTATTGCAGGCTTTTTACACATCCCTAGATCTATTCAGCAGTAGCTTATGCCTTTTTCTTTCCTTCCGTGTTTTCCCACGCTGCCACACGTATTGCTGACGAATGCAAGCATTGAAGCCAGTGCGGGGAGTTTTCCATTTTCGTTCATGAAGCAACTGCGTAGTCCAAAAGGAATCCTTGTAGGGGGAGACTCATTGGACGTAATGTAGAGCGACTTTCCGCCGATTGTGTGAGGCAAACGTTAGCTTTATTGGCCGCTCCATATAAACTACTTGGTCCTGTTTTTTGGCGCGATACTGTCAATACGCACCATTATCTAAATTCTTCGGAATAAAGTGTTTTTTATTTAAAAAAAATAGCTATTTCTTACCTAAAACAAATGAATATTTCACTGTTTTTTCTTAAATATTGAATTTTTATTTTAATCGAGTCCAAACAATTTTTTTTTTTTTTTTTTGGAAGCGAAGCTACGCCCTGCCACTATCATTGAATAATAAAAAAAAAGATTACAAAAGAACTGATAGAAGTGAGTAAACCTGCAATAAGTTTCCCCCAAATAAAAAGAAGTTGCCCCAAAGAATGCTTTGTTCAAGTAAAGAATGAGAAAACTAACATTCAAAAAAGAGGAGTGTGTGTAATTCAAGTACTAGTCAACCAAATATACAAATTTGTGCCACTAAGATCCCTCTATTGTTAAGAATATCAAGAATTTTGAGACCATAAAAATAGATTTCCAAGTGGAGATAGCAAATTTCATAGAATGATCCTTAAGCTTGATATATTTATACAAATTAACCTTGGAGCGCTCTCATAAGCTACAGAGAAAACATCTTTATGGTAATACAGTTCAAGCCTTTATGAGCAAAGGTAGTTGCATAATCCAAATTACAATACAAAAAAGGTGTAGGCAAAACGAAAGAAAATGAAAACTTAAAATAAAAAGAAGGATGAAAAAGTTTAATGAATAACAACAAAGGTAATTGTTCCAAAAAAAATTAATCAGATAAGCTTAGAGATACAGTACTAAACCATCAAGCATCATCCAGTGGTTGGTGAGATAGGCGAAGTTTATATTTTCAAGCTTTGTGAAGATATGGGATCAATCAAATTCAATACCTGGGCCTCAACTAATTGAATGCTCATATCATCGTAAACTCATTTTAGTTGAGAAACCAAGAATGACATAATATTTTTGCTGGATTCTAACTTATCATGGCTCACACCATAAAGAATGAACTTGGAAGGAGTGAGAGTCAGCGAGAAGAGAGAGTGAGATATTATTTCTCTTAAGAGAAGAAAAATGTATTTCTAATCTCTAGAGATCAATCACTCATTACATGAGTTTTTACATATTTATAGATGTTTCTTTATATATAATGGAAAATAGATAATAATTACACATAAATCTCAAAGGATAGTTGGTTGGTTTATCCCTTCTTGTATTATTCTAACATTGAAACTATAATCAATATTATCAATAGTTGTGTTGTTTCTTGATGTCTCTTCCCCATGTGCTTACTCGGTTACATCTTTATCAGAATATTCTGCCTTCGTGAAAATTCAAGACCAAACAATTGAGCATTAAAGCTAGTTTCCCTCATTGATCAAGTTGATTCTTGATTTACTACCGAAGATCTAGTCCCTTTAACAAATGGGTTGATTGATCATGGTAGGTATACTAATGGCTTGTATTTAACATTTGGTATTTTACAACTTAAGCTACCCAACTAACACTCAACTACTCATACTAAAGAAGAATTAAGTTGGGGAATGTAGTACTTTGCCTTAGTATGCCATTTGACACTTAAGTTTTTGTTCAATGTGGTGTCATTCAACTATAGATATTTAGTTCCTCTTCACTTATATCTTGGAAGCTGAGTGTGTGGAAAAAAGAGAATTTCAATAATAATAAGAATAAAGGATATTTATATTTTCAACATAATTATCATTTAATTGCTTTGATATTGTGTGAATAACTTCTTTCGGATTAAACCTTTCATCCTTATAAATAAAGAGATGGGATACTAGTTGATTAACACTTTCTTCTGTTTATTCTCTCAACTAGTTTGAATGGAAAATTACATGGGAAAGTATATAGACATTCTCATGTAGGAGCTCTTTGAATGCTTGTTTATTAAGCAAAGAAAAGGGAAGTTTAATCAAAGAAAAACAAAATGAATAAAAAGTGGCCAAAGGGATTTTCTACCTCTTTGCATGAGAATGTTCCTCAAGTGATTTTGGCCATAGGATTACAAACAAAGTTGCATTTGAGAACATGATTTATGTGGTACTAAAACCTATTTAAAACTTTTTAGCTTTAAAGTCGATCTAGACTAATTTTGAAAAACATAGCGATCTTGCTTCAACTACATAACTTGAGAATGGAATAGATTGTACATAAAATATATTAATATTATGCATGGTTAAAGATGTTAATGCATAGAAAAGTTAATAGTTAATTTCATATTTAATAATCTTATGGGTGACCACACTATGGGAGAAAATAATGCCACTTAGAGAAGTTGAATATTTAATGCATTGTATTAATAATGTTGGTGAATTGAATCTAAATGTTGAATATAACTTCCCTAAGTAGAAGGTTGACTAATCAAGAAAAAAAGGCCGAGCAACTTGCTCGTTTTAGAAATTTCCCATCGGGTGTTTTACTACAAATGTATAAGTGTGTTTTCATTTTTTATATTTTTTTGTAATTTTATTTGAACTAATTATCATGCTACATTATTAAAATGTGAATCTCTTAGCAAGTGTCTTAAAAATAAAACAACCATAATTCTTGTCTTATAACAAAAAGCAACACCAAATCACTTGGATGGTTCACCCATGTAGATGGATGTTCCCAATCTACCTCCTCTTATTGACATCAACAATAGTTGGTTGCATTTATGTAGTTGGATTTACTTTTGAATGATTTTTCAAGTTAACCAATGATTCCTTGAAAGTATTCACTAAAAGAGGATGCCTTTGTGAAGTGTTTCACTGGTGCGCATTATTTGGTCATCACCTATGTCTTTGTGAAGTGTTTCACTGATGCGCAAAATTTGAACTTTATCTCAATGAAAAAAAAATATTTTTACTATATGGATGGGGAGATTTAATGACCCAAATCCTTTCTCATTAAATATGTCTTCAATTAAAACATTTTAAAAGCTAATTGTTAAGGTAACAATCTTTGTAGGTAATGCAAACTCTCTAAAATTTGATGAAGAAAATAAGAAACTTAAGGGAAATTTGATTTATAATTGAGGTCCTCTTAGAATGGTGAAAGAGAGCTTGCACCTGATGATGCTTTATTATAGAAAGAAAAATCTTGTTGTGTTAATAATGCTAGAAATCCTGTCTCCTCCTAATTAGAAAACCCCTTTGTGGATACAGAAAAAGGTACCTCTTCAAAAGAGATTGTAGGAAAATAATAATTAAAACTTCATTAAAGCATTGTTTCTAGTTACCTTTACGACAGAATCCTGATGAAGTCCAAATTTCTAAGAAGATGAATTATGGTCCTTACTCTCACCACCAAGAATAGATCTTTGAGGACTGCTTTGTCTTCATGAGTTTTCTTGATGAAGCGCTCTATAAATTGGGAAAGTTTGAAATTCATGATAAATTCATGGAAAACCATTACGGATAATGACTTGCTAAAGTTATTTTAGTTGGTTTACCGATGTTAGCTTAGCTACAAGTTAGTGATGCTGACTTGCTAAAGTTATTTTAGTTGGTTTACCGATGTCAGCTTAGCTACTACAAGTTAGTGATGCACATGTTGATATTTCTCCTTGGATGATTTTTTTTGGAATCAAATGAGTTCCTTAACATTCCTCATATTGAACTTGTGTTTTTGAATGATGAAATAATATATTATGTTCTTTCTACCAATTATATTATTTCATGTTTAATGTTAACGATATAATATCAATGAAGATGACAATTCATAGTCTCTTTTAAAGATTGATGGAGACCTAAGAAGTTACCCACGTGAATTTTCTACATGAAAAATCATTCAATTAATTTCATCTTCAGATAAATCATTCATATGATGAAATTTTTTGGTTGTAGATGAACAAGTATATTTCCACATTAGCATTAAGCTAAAGTATTCTACACTACGTTACATTCATACTACTTGATTATTTAAAATTTTTCTATTGATAGAGTAGCATTTGAGGTAGTTGCTTTCTTTCAAACTCTTTTAATAAGACTTATCTAAACAATAAAATATAACTAATTAAAACATGTTGCAAGACTCCATATTTCACTCAATGGTTTGATCTCTAACCAATTAGCCTTTTAATTGTAGTATCTAAGATTATAAATATGTTTATGGTTGCTAGAATTCAACCTTATCTAAATAAACTTATCAACCATTTTTAATCTGCTTTCATCAATGGAAGAACATTGTTGATAATACTCTCATTAATCAGAAGCTCACATTGGGTATAGATAAAACCTGCAGAGGATGTAATTTGATATTCATGATGGAAATTAAAAAATGCCTATGAATCTATCTCATGGGAGTTCATCATCGAGATGCTTCGGGCTACGGGGTTCAGTAATGTTCTCTATTTATTAATCAATATGATTTTAAAGAATAATATATATTCTATTCAAATTAATGAAAACAAGCATGGTTACTTCAATGCAAATAGAGGTATAAGGCAAGGTGATCCTCTCTTCTCAAATTTATTTGTAATGGTATTTAATTACTTATCAAGATGTTTGCAGGATTTATTTTCCAAGAATCCTCAACCTTTCTTTGGCAACAATGAAAATCTTTATATCTCACATTGGCTGAAGATGATGATCTTATAGTTTTTACAAATGCTAGTTAAAATTCAGTCAAAAAGGTGTGTCATCTATTCTAAAATTTTGAGCAAGTCTATAAAATTATTTTCAACAGAACTAAATGTGATTTTTATGCTGGAAAGAATGTTCCCCATAATAAGAAGCTTTACATTATTGAGTTCACATGCTTTTCAAAAAGTCATCTGTCCATGTCCTACCTTGGAGTATAAGTTAATAAAGAGAAGAAAAAAGTGTTGTATTATTTGATAATATTATCCTAAAAATTAATGCAAAAAACATTCCCCTTGAGAAAACAATTTTCTTTCTCTTGAGGGTAGAATTACTCTTCAAAAAAACTATTCTAACAACCAATTTTATTTTACTCAATGCATATTTCTAAGATGCTTAAAATTATTATTCTTACATTAGAACGACTATTCAATAAATTGTAGTGGAGTTTTCAATCATCTAGAATTCATTGGATGAATTGTAAGTAACTATGTAAGCTTATCACTAATGGGGGACTAGTTTTAAGATCCTTTGAGGAATCCATGAAGACAAATTTTGTCAAACTTTGGATCAAATTTAGGATTGGTAACTCTTTTTGGGCTGATTTGATGAGGAGGAAATACTATTGTAAGACCCATCGTTAAGAGAGTGTAAGCTTTGCTTCTGGTTTGATGATTGTTCCTCCTTGGACCACTTGCTAATACTTATTGGGGGACTTTTGATATTAACTTCAAGGTTGAGGAGTGTTGAACAAATAATACATGGGATTTCAATAAATGAAATGAATTGCTCAACTTACAGGTTGCATCCTTTATTGAAAAAATTCTTATTTATTTAAACAATAATTATGAACTATTCTTTAAAGGAAATCTAGACACTTCCCTCATTAAAATTTTTACTATGAAACTTAATAATCAGCATCCTCGTATGTCCATGAAACTTAAATGGGTAATGAATTTTTGCTCGAAATCTTCTATTTCTTTTTTTTTACATGGAGAACTATGCACTCATTTCTACCAAAAAATAATGTCCTCTAGATTAAAGGCTTACTCCTTCCTTCCATTTGCCTCCTAGGTTGAAGCGAGCAGGAAACTATTGCTAATATATTTCTATCTTATAGGTACATTAAGGGCATCTAGAATCTTTTCTGATGCTGTTACAACTTGATATGCTTGCAAACATATATAGATCAATCTTGGACTACTGGATGGACTGTGCTTAGATGGCCAACTTTGTCTTGAGAATTTACCTTTTATAATTAGTTGGTTTATTCAGAAGACTAGAAATTGTATCAAACATGATGAGAATGTTAGTTAAGGGCCCTATACTTCTACCACTTTCTTGGTTCTTAGTCATATTTAGAATATCCTTAGGTTTAGTAACATTAAAGATTGCTCCCTCCCTACATTTAATCCACTATCCCAAAAGATAACTTGTCTCATCAAAGCAAAGTTTTCTCCCAAACTTAATTTCTAGAATAAACCTCATCCCAAAATAATCAAAATCAATGTCGTTGGAAGTTTCTTTGACACTGAACCTGAGATTAGGGTATCTCTTAGGAGCATAATGGGAAGAGTATAATAATATTTTTCAGCCTCGCCCTACTTGTTTCTTCCTTGGTTTATGAAATTGTGGCTATTATGACTCGTCATAAGGTGGCTTTCTTCTTACATTAGTAAAACCTGAATCTGGAAATTGATTCTAAACTTTTGTGGAACTACTGCTCTTCACCGGTTTCTTCACATTGGAAAATTTATCTATTTATCAAACAAATATGTTGGTTTTCCTAGGTCTTAAATATGCAACGGTCTCATGTACCAAGGGACCAACTTGGTTTGGCCCTCTAGCTGGAACCAAGCCACTTGGGGGGCTAGTCTGGTCATTCGTAGTGTGTGGAGTGTTCCTTAGGCTACCATGTAAAAGAAAGGGACTTCATGTATTACACATGGTCCATTTCCTGCTTTTGGGAGAGGTTTGAAAAATAATAAAGGCCTCTTTAGCCTTTTGTTATGGGGGTTGAGGGGTTGGGAGATTTCTTGAGACAAAAAGAGCTGATATTGATATGGGGACAATGCATATTTTTAGAGGTCCTTGTCCTTGTGGAGAGCTTCAAAATAAATCTTTTAAGGAATTATTCTTCTTCCACCTTCAATTTCTTTTTTTTCCTCCATCTCATCTTATTCAGGGGGTGAGTGAGAGTGAGTGGATTTCATGAAATCCCTGGAGCATTTTTGGAGAGTATAAACTTGACCTTCATTCCATTGTAGAGGAGCTAGAAGCAAGAAAAGAGAATTCTTCATTAACCCCAAAAAAGGTGAAACCTGTTGAAAATTCTTATTCTTCATTTCACTTAGCTAGCCTTTTAGGTTTTATATTAGTGAAAAAGGAGTTAAACAAATGTTATAGGATGCCCCTAGTTAGAAAACATTTCATTGTTTTCTCTACAAAATGCTTGAGCATTATTCTCAACCATAGCTCAAAATAAATGAGATTATAGTAATTCCACATTTGTTTTTCATGATTTTATACCTTTTTATGGAAGTGGTAGAATCATTTTAGCATAGAGTGTGCATATCCCTTTACCTCTCTAATTCTTAAGCTTTAAAGGTTTTCTTCATTTAAAGTCCTTAAATTTTACGTTCAACAAAGAGAGATGGGCATCTTGTTACCTCGTTTAACATAAGGTTGATAAATCTCTCCATCATTAAAGTCTAGATCCATGTGAAATCGTTTTTAAGGTTTAAGTTGCCATTCAATGCGATTGGATTCATAATTGCATGAGCTTTCTTTCAATTTTCATGTGCAATTGACATATAGCGTATGACATATGGTGTCTTTATAGGACAATACATAAGAGATTAACATTTTTTGCTTCATGCTTAATATTCAAATATGTGTGAAAATATATCTTCCATTTGCATGTGATTTGATATTAAAAGTGCATTTGAAAAAATAATATTTTGATATATGATTTTTTTTTCAATCTATTATGCGAACGTAAATTTGTCTTAGTGCTTACCTTTTGGATGTATGAAAAACACTTTTCATTTGATGTTGGTATTTTCTAATTTGTGAAAGTGTTAATGTCTTATCACCAATGTTGTCAAATTATGTTATGGGGTATAGTATATCAGTGAGCACCTACACTTTCACTTTTGGTGGCCAACATACAAATCTTACCTTGTGTAACTTGTCTTAGCAAGGAGAAACACCACCCTTCTCATTTGTAATCGCCTAGAAGCACCATATGCATGTCACAATATGGTATCTAGTATGGTTCATGCCACTTAGCTCATGACCATACTAAGTGCACATTGTTAGATGAATTAGGTGTTTGAATTCTACTCAGTAAGTGTCTTAACACCTAACACACCCTTGGGTATACCAAGAACATAGATAGGCATATTCATGTGGATATTATATTTATGCAAGCCACATCATGGATCATTTGTATTTTTCATTTGCACGTGCACGTTTGGTTGCTTCTTTAGCAAAGTGTAATTCTTTGAGGTATCTGATACCCAATGTAATGAAACTCAAAATAAATTGTGTATGTTGAATTGTATTGTGTGGAATATGTTTTCCATTTGCATAAGCATCCAGGTTTCCAATCAAGCAAAGTGTAATCTCCTCTAGGGAGCCTTGTACTTGATGCACCAAAATTGCATGTCATGTGTGCACGTGTTGCACTTGTACTTGCATGCCTTGCATCTCGTTCATTGAGCATATGTCATCACATTCTTGCAACCATTGGTATGTCATGTTTGAGATAGCTATCACACTAAGTACTAGCTCACCCTTGATATCCTTGGCTTGGACTGTAATCACCTAACATATAATTTTATTGAGTTGTCGCTGATTATATAGAAGTGGTCTCTTCACTTAATACAACCTGTATTTATATATAGCCTTTTACTTCCTTTATAGTGTACGATTGTACCAATTAGGGGAGGCATATGAACTCATGCATATGATTGGACATAAATATCCACTAAACATGCAATCACATCCAAATATCCTTTGGTATCCTAGATGATAGGTCACACTTGATGTGTAGAAAAACTTGCTTAATTTCATTTATATTTTGCACATTTTTTATGAAAAAAAATTACTTTAAAGAATTGTATATTTATGCTTTTATTGCAGATTCAATAGGTGGCAGAAGTGGAATGATGAGGAGAAGAAATGTAGCCAAGTAGAGCTGAAAAAGAGCAATTGAAGATCCAAGGGCTAGCTCTTAAATTCCAGCCATTGGGCACCAATGCATTCCTACCAATTTCCTTGGTGCCACATACTTGGTTGTCTAAGAGCAAGTACCTAGCTGAATGGACAGAGAGGGTGGCACCTAGGCGCTATTCTAGTGGCACCTAGGCGCAAACAATTGTTGGGCAATTTTTCAGCAGCATATCCTCAAGACGTGGGGAGTTATTTATAGGTTAAAAGTAGCTCTTAAAGGGGTTTTAGAAGAGGGCTTTCATGGAGAAGGAGAGGAGAATAGTTGAGTTTGATGTAGGAGAGAATTAGGGCTTTTACTTATAGATTTTAGTGAGATTTAGAGGTGCATTGTAAGGAGATTATTCAGCACAACAACAAGGGTTTAGAAGATCTTAGGAGAGCATTGTAAAGAGAAAGAAGCTAAGAGTTGTTATATTAAAAGTAATGTACTTTTGTAAAACACAATTACCTAATGAATTTGCTTTGTGTTAATGATGTTTTTTGGTGTTTTCTTTATGCTTAGTGAGTAGTCTTTTCACCCTTTCCTTGTAATGAGTATGTTAGTTGTGTAGAAATTTTAGAATGTTTATAAAACTGGTTCTTAATCTTTAATTTGATGAGTATTATTCAAATTTTCATTCTGGCCAAATGACTAGTTAAAATATGTTGTGATATATGATGACTTGTGAAAGCTATGGAAGAATGATTAGAATATTCACATTGAACTATTGATTATAAGAAAAAAGTAAACTATATGGAGATGTAAATAGATAGGGAAATAATCTTTGATGGGTTCCAACATGAGTTTAATAACATAAAACCAGCTTAACCAAACTTTTTTATGCAGTGGAGAGAGGCTAAAGAAGATAATTGATCTTATATGTCAATGTTAACCTCATTTTTGGTTAAGGTATAGTTTTTTCCTTTTTAGTAGTCTCGGATCTAGCTATAGGATTTTACTTATGACCATTCCTAGAAAATTATAAAGGGACCCCTCATCATTAGAAATTCCAAATTCTACTTTGCTCAACTTGAAGTTCCACATGTTGATCCTAACCTTTAGCACTTAGTATGTGGGGTAAGTATGGGGGAACTCAAGGGGAGTATCCCATAGGATCGTCAGACCTTAGGACTAACTCTGTGTGGTCTAGTTTTTGTTGAGATCTTGCACACACTGAACTTTCTTACATACCCCAAACCCTAAAACCCCTTGATTTGGTCTCTGGACTCTTGGAAATCTTTTGTGGAAGGACCTATACCCCTAGTCTTTGGTTAAGAGGGTTAGAACCATCATATTGAGCATCTAAAATGAATCCACATATGGCTCCTATTAGTTTGGCATGGCTTCACGGCTTACTTGCCCATTTTAGCCCAAACTTCCACCAAATTACTAAAATACCCCTACAACCTTAATTTTTTTTGAAAATCCCAAAATTATCCAAAATACCTAAATTGGCCAAAAAAATCATCTCAAACTACTCACCACTACCTAAATTGATGAAATTTCACCGATCATCTCAAACTACTCACCACTACCTAAATTGATGGAATTTCACCAAAATCACCAAATTCCCAAAATACCCCAAAAATCGCCAAAAATTTCAAAAATTTCAAAAATTCCCAAAAATTCCAAAATCATCTCATATTTTCCCAATTTAAATTTTTAACCATCACATTGACCCAATTTGACCAAAAAGCTCAAATTTTTCCTTAAAGGCACAAATTTCTCCAATTCATCCTCAATCTTGGTCCAATTGACTCTAATCTTGCTTAATGCCAAATCTAAACCAAAATTCAATTTCCATAATCCTAATTTAAATAAAATTCAAGCCTAATTTTACCCAATTGCAAGCCCATTCTCACTCAAATCGAAAAGCCCCAATTTTGACCATGTGACTAAATCCACCAAATTGACCTTCAAATTCAATTCAAATCACTTGAAATCACTTCCAAAATCCTTATGACATCTTCATATACCAAATTCAACATTCAATTAACCCAAATTTTAGCTCAACTTCAATATCAATTTTTAAAGCCCAAGTCTTTAAGTCATTCAAAAAAGCCCAACTTCAATCAAAAGCCCATATGACATTTTATTCATTTTTTTTCCTCATCCCTTATCTCACCATAATCATTTCCTAAGTTATAAATTCATAATAAAATTATTCCAAATCAAGCATCATGCCAAAATTCACCAAAAATACCAAATAAATTTAAAATCCCTTCTCATGAAAGTTAGTCAAGCTAAGGACAAGCCATGAAGCCACTCCTAAGCCATAGGTAAGGCATGAGAGCCAAGCCACATCATCAAGCTTTTTTTGGCAAGAAGCTGGTAAGAGCCTAAACCACTTTCAAATATCCTTAAGATTCTTTTAACCCCTCCCATGAATCACTCTAAACCATGTTTAGCCAACTCTCTTTGGATGGTGACTCATCCACAATGATTAAGCTGAACCAGCCAATTTTTCTTTAGCCCAAACCAACCTTGGTGGGTGAACCCAACCCAAACCCATGCTTTGACCCAAAGTGACCTAAAATGACCCTTGCCACATAATATTTCAATCCAATACCTTTACACATGGCCAACACCAATTCACTTCACCAAAACTAAGCCTTAACCTCCCTGAGTCAGATGGTGACACCTCCCTGGCCAGTCGACTACCTTGGCTGCCGGGAAAGCTAAGCCCAAATGGTCCACCTAGGACAAAACTCAAAATTGAACCCAACCGAGTTGGCTCATTCCAATTGGACTGTTTCTCCTTCCTCATCTCCACATAAACAACTTACGACACCCACCAATTGTCCCTGATGGCCTCTCCTTCCCCCTCTATTTAAACCCACCCTCCATGGACAAGAGGGGAGAGCTTGAAATTCCTTGGGGAAACTCTGCCACAATTTCTCCCAGAGCTTCTTCAAGACCTCTTCAGTGCAATGCAACCATTCTCCAGCCTTCTTCTCCACTAATCAGAGCCAATTTCTCAACCTTAGTTTGAGCCAGAAACATGACACCTCTCAAAACCCTACCAAAATCAAATTCCTTGCTCCCACACCATCCCCTGAGTGAGAGAAGAAGATCCCCACAAAAGCCCATCATCAAACAACTCTAGGGTGGGCTTTGATTGAACCCCTAAATTGGCCTTAGTTGATTTTATATTTAGTCATTTCACCACAGCTTGAGGCTTCATCTAGGAGCTCTTTGGACTCAAGGCAAGCGTTTGGAGGCACCCAATTAAAGCCACACCTCTTGGGCAAAGGTATTTAACTCTACCCCTAAACTAATCTTCATTTAATTCTCCATGCTCATAGACTTTATTTACGACTTGATCAACCATTTGGATATGTTCTCCTAGTTAAGTCGAGTCCATAGGAATAAACCACACTTAATTTGGTTGAGTATCAAGAGAGATGTTAAGGTTTGAAGGTAGGCGACTCTCGGGTTCAACCAGTTGGGGACGATGACGGAGGATCGTCCGATCAAGTGTGTATTGAATGGAGGGCTCAAATTGTGCCGGGCAGATGGATTGTTTGAAAAGGCAGGCTGACTCAGCTGGTGGTGCCCAATCTACCGGTGACACAAGTCTGTTTGAAGCGTACGAGGATCCAATCAGCACCGTGTCACTTAAGTAGAAAAATTGGGATATTTTTTCTTTATTATTTAATAACCAGAAGTTCAAAAATGCATATCTTTGTTTAAAAAAATCATAAAAATAAACTAAAAATACCCACTTGCTCAGTGAACAAAGGAGAACAATATGAAAATAGTTTCAAGTCCATTTGATGCATGTATGATCTTTAATTAATTAAATAATTGTTTTCTTGTTTGAATTCTCCATTTGCATAGACATTTCACCTTGAATTGATTTTTGGAGCTTAGGTTCTATCTGTCAAGAGGGATCTCCCCTGATTGTTTCAAGGTCACAGGGCATCTCTAAACAAAGATATTTAATTATTAATTTAAAGGTCACTATTTTGGTATAAATATTATAATAATTAAAATACTCATAATAATATATTTTTTTTGGTAGGTTCACTGTGGTTAGAGGATCTTAGAAAAAAAATAAACTTGGTTGAACTCATTTAAAATAATCCTAATTGTCACCAACTATCAAAAAATGAAATAAAATTATTTTGGACTAATTGTAAAAGTAAATGACTTAAAAATCATTCTCCACTATAATCTAATGTCAGAAGAGCTCGTGATAAAAAATTGAAATCAATTTGAGATAATTTGACCATTCAAATGGATTAATTAGATGAATCTATATTTTTGACATTAAAATAATTATAACAATCAAAATACAACTTGAAAAATCACTAAATTGGTTTTGGGAGCTCCTTATGAGCAGAGAAACCCAAGAAAAATAAAATTAGAATTAAAATAAATACTTCATTTTTTAGCTATTTTTGGGTATTTAAATAATTAAAAATCAATAAAAAATCATAAAAATTGCAAATTTGCAAGAAACACACTAAAATTTAATTATAAAAACACACTAAAATGTCACATTTGACTTCTTGATCACTTGGAACCAATTAAAATAATTTTCTTAATTTCCTAAGTCATGTTATTAATTTTAAAAGCTTAAAAATGAATTTTCTCTATTTTTTCGCTAAAATAATTCAAATAATTAAAATAAAAAACATCAAAGCATGGAATTTATTTCTTTGGGTTCCTTGGACTTAGAGACATTTAATAAAAATATAAAAAACCTAATTTTCTATTTAAATAATATTTTATATTTAATTAATGCTAAAAAAATAATAAATATCTAATAATTAAATTAAACCTCAAAAAATCATGAAATTGGTCCAAGTGGTCCTCTGACCTAGGAAAATCTCCTCTAATTTTCTAAAGGACATAAGTTTTGTTTTGGTTATTATTAAATTTCCATTGAAAACCCTTAGTTTTGTATTAAAAATAATTATTAAATTAAATGAATTCAGAAAAATCACATTTTCACCTCTGATGTTTTAATCAACCCATTAATTACGTAACAAAAAATTTTCAAGTCATTTGAGTCTAATTTAAAGAATTATAGGTTATTAGAGCCTTAGGGGCAAAAGGGTAATTTTGAAATTTAGAGTTTAATTAATATTTTGGCTTAACCAAAAGGCTAAATGGGCAACAAATAATCTTAAATGATATGTTTTGATGATTGAAATATGAAAGGGATAAACGGTAGTAAACAAGCTCACTTTGGTCTTATAAAGGATAAATTTGTAATTTTCTTAAAATTGATGAAATTTGAAAGAATATTTAAATAAAAAAGATATTAAGGTGAGGGGTTTGATTTTGGAAGATCATAACTCATTGATTTTAAACCCCAATTAATGATTTTGAAATGATTTATGAGTCATGATAAGGATTAAAGGTAAAAACATTTAAATCTTTTTCTAAAATTACATATCTACCCATTAAGCTTTTAAGGGCTTAGTAGTGAAGAAGCTTAATTAAAATTTTGTCTAATCAGGTTTAGAAAATAACATATAATTGATTTAATTTAAAAAAAAACACCACAAACCCATTCTTAAGGATCAAATTGATTAAATTCCTTAGTTAAGTTGAGTTACCCTTAACTTTACCAATATAACTCATAAGTGAAACTGTTGAACTCACTTTTAGTTGAGGTTTAGTTTTCCTATTTAGTAGCTTAAGATCTAGCCATAGGATATTCCTGTTGACTATTCCTAGAAAACTAGAAAAGGAACCATCACCTTTAAAAGCTCTAGAAACTCTAAATTCATCTGAACTCATCTGTGCTCAACTTGAAGTTCCATATACTGATCCTAACCTCTAGCACTTAGTAGGTGGGGCAACTATAGAAGAAGCTCAAGGGAGTCCCTATAGGACTACTTGGTCTTAAGGTTGACCTTGGGTGTTGGTCTAGGGCTAGTTCACTCACTTGCATCCACTTTCACTCACAACCCTAAAACTCAAATTTGTTAACTTTGATCCTTTGATCTTTTGAGAAACACATGTAGATGGTTGATCCCCAATAACTGCTTATATGCAACAATATAATAATGATTTTGATTATATTTTTAACTTACATTTCCTTATTTTGTAACAAAACCAAAAACTTGATCCTGAAGAAAAATAAGAATTTAACTTACAATTTATATTGGGATACTACACAAGTATATGTATCATTATCAAGTCATATAGTATTTTTTGATTAAGACCTGAATATCAAACCCATAGAGAAGATATGTAATATGCACTTTTACGAAAACTTTCTATTTTTAAAAAGATAATTATTTAAACTAAAGACACTTTCATAGTAAATAAAGTTTACATATTTTTTTGGTAATTTTAATATTTTGACAAAAACAAAACAAACTTAAAAAGATAACTTAGGTTTTTGTAGAAGAAAAGCACTAAATATGAAAATATCTTTCTCCTTATCATGAATCGGTAATAAGTATATGAATTCTGTTGTGGAAGTATACATATTGTGTTGTCCCAAATAAGAGCAATAATATTCTTTACCCTTACTAGAGACGCTGTAAATAACATTGGCTAATTTAAAGTTTGAATAGTTCTGAAGGTTGGCTAGGCAGGGAAGATACTAGCTCTCACTCTAGAGTTTCCTCAATTCCCTCCACCTGGGGGCTAACATCTCATATTAAAACCTAAAACAATAAACCAAGTTGGGGGCTTTAACCTGTCACTTTAAAGTCCTCTAACTCTACACCTTTCAATGAATATTTCCCTATTTATTTGCACTCAATTATATGAACTACATTCTCATTCATACAACCTCATGTGA
>NW_018251519.1:33802-39103 GCF_001263595.1 Phalaenopsis equestris | reverse complement strand
CCCGGTTCTTACATGTTCTCACAACAAATTTTAACATCTGGATTGACCAAATCAAGAATTAAATGAAGTACATGGATTTAAATCATCACAAGTTCTTCCAACATTAAAGATCAATACTCTCCACAACTTCCATCCAACACTTAATTAATTATCATTTTAAGAAGAAAGATAAAGAAAACTACTCACAATCCATGGAGAAAACAATACGACAATTTAGTTTAAAACTAGAAATCATTGTCAAACCAACTACATGTCTTAATTAAAACCAAAAGTAGTCTAAAACAAAAGATAAAAAATTATCTCAAGTCCTCTACCAAATTCTTGAAGTTCCTTTGAATCTCTTCTCTTTTACAACACTCCCAATATAAAACTAGAAATGAAAAAAGGATAAATATGTGGTTCCTGAAAATCTCTCAAACTAACTCTCCAATTTTTGAACTTTCAAAACTTTTCTAGTACTTTCAGGACCTCTTTCAAATTCCTAATCTTCTTTCTTTTATAATTCTCCAAAAGGTGCCTTGGAATCTCTTCAAAATGTATCTTGATTCGATGTATTTCCCCAAGAGATGCATCCTTCCGCAATAAATTTCATCCATGGTGGTTATAACCACCTATTAAGCCAATAGGTGCCTCGAAAACCTCTTGTAGATTTGCAAAAACCAAATTTACTCATCCAATAACTGACACTGGCGCTTAAGTGCGGGGCCTTTGGTGCTTAGGCAAAGTCTTCTCTGTTTACCCGACGCTTAAGCACCAGATCTGGTGCTTAGGCGCCAAAAGACTTTTGCACACTTCAAATTTGATCTTTTTTCACTCATTTAAGCATTTTCACCTTTTTACCTGTACCTGAAAGAAAAACACAAAAAATACCTTCCATTAAAGTGCAATATCTAAAAAATAAGTATAAAAATGTGTCTAAAAGTACTATATATTTTAGGCGTATCAAAATCCCCCAAACATAAAATGTTACTTGTCCTGAAGTGGCATTTCAATCCTTAAAAGCTAAATATGTATTATATATATATAAATTCTTTTAGGAGTTATTAAAATTCAGATTTAGAAATATAGTAGTCCAATTTAGAAAAAATATTCAGTAAATGAGATCGACTTAAAGTTTAGAAAGTTCTAATGTTAAGAAAGAAGAAAATATAAGTTCCTATCTAATTCAAAGATATTGCAAGTCTTCCAAATTTATAATTTAGTTCTTTCATTATCTCCACTTAAAATTTTTTATTAAGAATAGTTTTGCTTACTATGTTATATCCTTAAACTTAAGAGTTTCTCAAGTCCTATACTTTAAAAAGTTCAAAAGTGGAACAAATTTTTTATTAGGCACTAATCCTCAAGCTTCTCCTCCTTTACTTTCTTTTTCTTTTTCTTTTTCTTTTTCATGCAAGGATTACTATATCTGGATAGGCCTTTAATAGTTTTGAATTCCACTTCTCCTTTCCTAAAGCAATGTCCTAATATAAATTGTTCACTTAAAAATATAATACTAGTTTTGAAAATTATTTTCAACAAAAGAAATTTAAGTATTAAAAATAATAGTCTAAATTTCTAAATTTTTCAAAAATACAATTTTTCTTATAGAAGATAGTTACACTATATTTAATATTTTCTACACCAAAAATTTTTAACTGAAAGTTTTTCTTCATTACTCAGATTTTAACTAAATTTTCTTACTCATTTCTAAAATCAAAATTTACTTCCCTAATATAACTTCATATACGTAGTCAATTTTTCTTTTAAAATCAAATTCACTTGTAGTACATTTGAGAACAAATAAAATTCCAGTTTTGAAAATATTTTTCATCCTTCGAAACTTAAATTTTTAACAGATTAAACAGTTTAGCATCAGATAATTATATATGCGGGAAATGAAATTTGAAATAACCTCCTAACATGAATTTTCACATCCTAGCAGGAATGAAAATTGAAATAACATGCTAACAAGAATTTATATACCCTAATTATACAAGTATAAACACTAAAAACAGAAGTAAAATTAATTTTTGATCAAAATTTTTTTTAATATTTTCATTTCAATTTAACATTTAAAGATTAAATAGACTTCTAAATAGTGGGTATTAACATAAAAACAAACACACTAACAAGATAAGAGAAAAATACAAGGTAGCAGTTTCCTATGTTTCAAATTTAAGATTTATACTAGCAAGATTTTCAACATTACAAAAGACATAGAATTAAGTTAAGTTCTAAACTAACTAATTCACAAAACTCACAACAATTGCTACCCTATAATTTTAAAACAAACTACTAACTAACACAAACATTACAATACAATTAAAAATAAAAGTCTCACACTTCACAATATCTAAACAAGTAAACATACATACATGTCTCAAGTACAAAACATGAAAACACATGACATCACAATTCTCACTTAAACATAAAAGTACAAACCACATCACATAGTTCAAATCAGCACACAGATGCAAATGTGGCAAGTCTGAACCACATAGTTCATATCATATTACAATTATAAAATAAATCTCTTTGCTCTACTCATCCTCTGAATCACCGCAATCCCAAACTTTTGCAGGCTCATAATCAGGGTATCTAGATAAGGAGGAAATTGCACTCTTTGGTTACTTCTAATAAGGCTCTCCAAAGATGAGTGAAATTTCTCTTCATAATCAATTTTTCTCCTATTATGCTTATTAGTGACAAAATGCTTTAAATTTTGTAACATATCAGCGGTAAAATTAATATTATCCATCATCCTATGTAATAATTGATCATGGGTCTCAGTAGACTCACCTCTAGATGTAGAAGCATGTGAGGTAGATGGTCTAGATGAAGAAGCAGCAGAGGTAGAAGCAGCAGATGTCTCGATTCCATAACACTTAGAAAATCCTCCTCTCTCGCCAAAAATTGAATGCTCAGAATAATTCTTGACATTCACTTTAGTGATGGGCTTTAGAGGTAAAAGCACTTCCTCCCAGCTATCATATTTAAATTCAACCTGCTCACATAATGAAAAGATCAAGGAAGCAAATCCCAAGCAAATCCCAGATATCCCAGATCTGCAGTAGTAACGGTAGTGGCAGAACTGATGATAGTCTGACAAATTAAAGCTCTTATGTTGATGAGCTTTCCTTCATGGATATAATAATTTAACGTCTCTCCTCTTTGGTCACTTCACTGAGATGATATGTTGGTAGCAGATGAGCAGAAATAAAATAGTGATAGGCCTTTGAAGGTTATTGAAGGTGCATTGAAGGTGCACATAACTTTGAAGTTGGGAAGTTAACTCTCCTCTCGTTAGTGATCTTCCAAAGTCCTCTCCTAATAGTCAAGTAAGAAATAATCCCGTCTAACTCCACCTTAGTCATACTATAATTTGCATCTATAATTTGCATAAAAACATAACAAAACATAACGTATTAGGTGGTAGATGATAAAACATGTTGATTGCCTCCGGTGAAAAAGGAACCAACTTTCCTCGAACCATGACTCTATTGTCTTCAGCCTCAAGGAGGTTTACATAGAACTTCCTAACAACAGAAATAACTGTCACAATAGAGAAACAACAGAATGGTTCCAACTTTCGGTGAACGATCAAATCCACTACGTCTCCACCTGGATTCCTAAAACACCGCTCTTGAATCTGTTTCCATGATTGCAACGCATCACTATACCGATCTTAAGCCTTCAAAGTAACAAATTTACTTGAAAAATGAAAAGTTCCAAAATGACTAGTAAATGTTGTCTTTTCTTGATCCTCAAGAGCAATAAGAATTTGATGGTAGCCTGTATATCCATCTAAAAAATAAAAATATTTGTGCCCAACAAGTTCATCCACTATTTGGTCTAAAAATGGTAAAGGGAAGTGATCTTTCCTTGTGACAGAGTTTAATTTTATGTAATCAATGCAAATACGGCTTCCAATAACTTGTTTGATATGTATTAATTCATTATTCTCTTTTGCTTCAACAGTCACTCCTCCTTTCTTAGGAACACAATGAATTGGACTTACCCAAGAACTGTCTGAAATAGGATATATAATTTCAATGTCTAACCATTTCAAAATTTTCTTCTTAACTAGTTCTTTCACCATTGGGTTTAATCTCCTTTGTGGATCAACTCTTGGTTTATATTGTTCATCCAATATAATTCTGTGCATACAGAATTATGTTGGATGTCTAATGATGCTAATGCTGGATTAATAAAATAATTATAAAATAATTGTATTGTATGCACAGAATTATATTGGATGAATAATATAAACCAAGACTTGATCTAGAAAGGAGATTAAACCCAATGATGAAAGAAGTAGTCAAGAAGGAAATTTTAAAATGGTTGGGCATTGGAATTATGTATCCTAATTCAGACAGTGCTTGGGTAAGTCGAATTCATTGTGTTCCTAAGAAAGGAGGAGTGAATGTTGAAGCAAAAGAGAATAATGAATTAACACATATTAGACAAGTTATTGGGTGGCCTATTTGCATTGATTATAAAAAAGTAAACACTACCACTTACCATTTTTAGACCAAATATTAGATAGACTTGCTGGGCACAAATATTTTTGTTTCTTAGATGGATATACCAGCTACCATCAAATTTCTATTGCTCCTGAGGATCAAGAAAAGACAACATTTACTAGTGCTTTTGGAACTTTTGCTTTCCTTTGCTCCTCTTCATTCTTGGTGTCATTCTAAAAATTTTATAAATTCCAAAAATAACTTAAAAAATCAAGTCTAAATTACTAAACTAAACTTCCAAAATATAATCTGAAACTTCCAACATATAATCTGCACTTCTTATGCAATTTCCATAGATCTTTTTCTCATTTTTCACCATGAATAGTGAATTTTTGAATTTCTTCAAATGTGCTGAAAATACATGATGAAAATCCAAAATTTTAGTATAGAAGTCAAGCTCTTACCTCAAGGAACTTGTATTCAGTGAATTTCACTTGATTCCACCAATAAATCTTCACTTTAGATGTGCCCTAGCCTTCCAAAATTGCAATTTTGAGAGGTTGAAGGTGACAGGAGTGTCGTCACTACTTTTGGTGTGGGGTTTGCCCGTAAGAAGCTGTCGGTCATCGGAATTGAAATCTTGTTGCACGCTTCGGAAGGACAATTTTTTTTTTTTAAAATTTTAGTTTTGAAAAAGATGAAGTCAAACTGACCCCATAATTTTCATAGTTTAGATGAAAGAGCACTTTATCTCAAATCATGTATCTATCCCGAAGGATGAACGCAAGAATTGAGAGTGAGGCTCGATCAAATAAACTAAAGAAAGTTATGACATCCGGGTGGGCGGCGAAACCAA
>NW_018251519.1:20374-22469 GCF_001263595.1 Phalaenopsis equestris | reverse complement strand
AATGTTTGGCCATACAGTGGAAAGATGCTACAGAATACATCCACCAATCAAGAGAAATACTGGAAAAGACCATAAGGAAATAGGCAATATAGTACAACAAGCCATAGAAAATCTTGCTGAAGATACACAGCTGAACAACAGGAAGGATTACACTCAAAGAACTAAAGATTTACTCCCAATCACTAAGGGAGACTCTTCACCAGAGGAACCTTCAGATGAGCTAGAAGAAGGCTCCCCCACAAACAAAAACAAAGGGACTTCCCCTACCAATATTATCAGAAAGGAACTCCAAGAAATCACTATAGTCACACCCTCACCTTCCCCTCTAGAGGGAGAACAGTCAAAAATTCATGGCAAGGCACCTGAGGATCAGATCATTACTGGTATTCAACAGGCAATAGAAGATGATTGGCAGGTACAAACAACTAGAAGAAAAAGAAAACAAATAAATGAAGTTCAGAAATTACAGCTGGGAAGATCTAAACAGGTTGAGAGTAAAGCCAGTCTTAAAATTGGTTCTCCCCATCAACATAGAGGAAGACCCAGGTCAAGATCACAGCCCTCCCTACCAATCCACCAAACAAATGATTAACATCTTTTGTTGGAATATTAGGGGAATTGCCAATCCCCTTTCTCCTCTCTCTTTAAAGAGTTTTACAATTAACCCATAAATATAAACCTTGGTGCATTGTGATCCTTGAGCCTATGGTTCACAAAAACCATCAAAAGCTTACCAATAAATTCCCTGGATTCAGTAACTTTGCCAATATCAATAATAAAATATGGATTCTTTGTAAAAAAGAAATCAGATGGAATATCATTGTTAATCACCAACAATTTGTACATTTTAAGTTTAACTTTGGTGGCCATGTGGGCTTTGCTACCTTCACTTATGCAGGTTGTAGCAAGGAAGCTAGACAGGAGCTGTGGAGATGCTTGTTAGACATCAGTCAGCTTATGGATTCTCCCTGGATTGTGGGGGGAGATTTTAACTGCATTGCCTCTACTACTGAAAAAGTTGGGGTAGAGCTCTTAACCTTAATAAGATGAATACTTTCACTGATAATATCCATAGGGCTGGATTGTTTGATTTGGGCTACAAAGGTCCTGCTTTTACTTGAAAGAGGGGTAAAATCTGGGAAAGACTTGATAGGTGCCTGGCCAATGATAAATGGTACAATCATTTCCTTCTCACTTTTGTTACCCATCTAAGCCTTGGTGGTTCTGACCGCAGACCCATCCTTATCAGCATCACCTCCTCAAAAAATACATCTTCCCCCTCCCTATTTAGATATCTAAATATGTGGTCTTCTCATCCATTTTACAATCCTTTCATTGCTAACCTTTGGACTGGGATTACACATACTGACCCTTTTATCAAACTCAGCTTATTACAGATCAAAATTGCTAAAGCTCTGAGGAGATGGAGTTGGGGGACTTTTGGGAATGTCCTCACAAATGTGCAGGAATTGGAGAAGGAAGTCCAAAGATTAGAGCAACTTGAACAGGAGGGACTAGCTGAGGAAAAAGAACTGCTAACTGCCCAAAATAAACTTCTTACTGATATTGATTACCAAGATCAATATCTAAAGCAAAAAGCTGCTATGAACATCTTCAAGGAGGGGGACAGGAATACCAAATTCTGCCATGCTTACATAAAGTATAAAAGGAAATGTAATACTATACATGCTATTGAGACTGTAGAGGGGAAGTGGCTTCATGAAAATGAGGAAATAACTAATGATGTTGTAAACTACTTCAAAAATCTGTTGACTCAAGAGAATAATCTCAGAAGCCCCATTGATCCAGAATTTTTCAATGCTGAGAAGGATTACACTGCCAATCTAGAACTTGTTGATATTTCTGATGAAGGGGAGATTTGGAAGGCTATTAACTCTATTGATAGTAACAAAGCTGCTGGTCCTAATGGTTTCACAGCTGAGTTTTACAAGAAATCATGGGACATTATTAAACCTGAGGTGATTAATGTTGTAGCCAGTTTCTTCCAAGGAAATAATCTCCCAAAGTATTTCAGTGCTTCTACCTTTGTGCTGATTCCGAAATCTGAGATACAAACCACATGGAATCACTTCAG
>NW_018251519.1:16007-17600 GCF_001263595.1 Phalaenopsis equestris | reverse complement strand
TTTGATCATATTGTGGAAAGAATCCAAGACAAACTCCATTGTTGGGTCAACTCTTACTTGTCAAATGGTGGAAGAGTTACTCTTCTCAAAAGTGTCCTATCTTCCCTATCAATTTATTTGATGCAAATGACTGTAATGAAGAAATCTACACAGAAGAATTTGGATAAATTATTTAATAGGTTTCTGTGGTCAGGACAAAGGAAGCAATTACATTGGACTAGCTGGAGTAAGGTGTGTAAGAATATAAATATTGGGGGCCTGGCTTTTAAAAGCTTCTCTCACCTTATACATGTTAATCTTTGCAAATTGTGGATAAAGTTTAGATCACAAGAATCTCTCTAGTCTAGATTTATGATGGGCAAATACTGCAGAAACATCCACCCTAGACAGGCTGAAAGGAAATTTGGTGACTCTATTATTTGGGCTAAGATGCTAAAATTTAGGGATGAGGCTGAATTGCTTTTCTTTGGGATGTGGGGATGGGTAAAGTTAATTTATAGCTGGACAATTGGTTATTGGATGAGAATTTAGGCTTTGACACCTCGCACTTATCTGATATTTCTACTCAAGTGGCTGACTTTTGGATGAATGGGGGGTGGAATCTTGAGGCACTCCATAAAGTTTATGAACTATCTCAAATACCTAGAAATACCTAGAATTCAAAAATACCTAGAATTCAACAAATCTCCATTGACCCCTCAAAAAAGGATAGAGTGGTGGTTAAATAACTTTATTCACAGTTTATATCAGCCTTCATTGGTGAATTTTGTTTCCTTTAAGAGGAAGTGGAGTGGGGTACTAGTATATGGAGTAAATTTTTATCTCCATCTATGTCTTTTTTTTGTTGGAGGCTCTTCCATAAACTGATGATATTATAAAATTGAAGGGCCTTAGGGGGCCATCTTGGTGTGTTTTATGTAAAAAGGAAGAGGAATCTATAAATCACCTGTTTTTTAAATGCCCCACTATGCAGCTAATCTGGGAAAGTTTCTTAATTCAAGCTTTATTATCAGTCCTGAACCTGTCCTGGGGGAATTTTTATCAGTGCTGGCATGATTGGCTGGATAGAAAACTTTTTGTGGTTCCTTGCATTGTGGCTTGGTTTTTTTGGATGGCCAGGAACAAAATGAAATTTGAGGAGGATGAAGTTGGGGTAAAGAATGTGGTTAATCAGTGTATTTCTTATATACAGAAAATTCATAAGCTGAAGAGTTTCCTCAGATCTTCTCTCAGTTCTCTCAGGATATTCTGAATAACCCAAAGCCTATTAAGCCCATACTGGTGAAGTGGTTACCCCCTCAGATAGGATGGGTTAAAATTAATATTGATCGCATTTTTCTTCATCCCCATGCTAGCATGGGGGTATCTTTAGGGATTATAGAGTGGTTTGCTTGCTCTATTTCCAGTCTCCCACTATTGCCAAAGACCCCTTGGAAGCTGAAGCTTTGGCTTTATATTGGGCTCTCATCCTTGCCAATAGATTTGGTATTCATCAACTTTGGGTGGAATCTGATTCTAGTACATTAGTAAGTATCATGAATTGAACAACTAAAAGACCACGACACTTTATATATTTAATGAAGGAAAATCTGC
>NW_018251519.1:15738-15984 GCF_001263595.1 Phalaenopsis equestris | reverse complement strand
ATCAGGAATGATTTTCAGCTTTTTTTCTCCCATATCCACAGAGAAGGGAATAGACTTGCTAATTGGCTATCTTGAATGGGACTCCACAGTGACCAACCTATTATCAGCAAGGCCTTTAATCCTTCTCTGCATTAGAACAAAGTTTTCATAGGTTCTCTTTGAAGGGTCCACCCTACTTCTTATAAAGGGTCCCTTGTTTTTCTTTCTTTAATATAGTTGGAGTCCTGTTCCTTCCATTATATATAT
>NW_018251519.1:12985-15215 GCF_001263595.1 Phalaenopsis equestris | reverse complement strand
GGGGATAGTTTATCCATTCCTTATCTTCATTGTAGGTATTGATTT
Organism: Phalaenopsis equestris; assembly: GCF_001263595.1. Classification (NCBI taxonomy): domain Eukaryota; kingdom Viridiplantae; phylum Streptophyta; class Magnoliopsida; order Asparagales; family Orchidaceae; genus Phalaenopsis; species Phalaenopsis equestris. The sequence goes on along the minus strand of NW_018251519.1, from coordinate 15,170 downwards.
TATATATACACACTGGGATAGATACAAAGTTAAATACATATACTTCCTACAACTTTTGTAAGCATCTCTATATAGAGTAACTTGGATAGGTGAGATGGGAGTGGTTTGAGTGGCTAATCACTCATTTTGTAATCCAGTTTTCAACTTAACATGTAAGGAGCCATAGATAGCTCTTTTTTAATATATATATATATATATATATATATATATATATATATATATTTATATATAGGCAAAAGGCTACCAAGGTGTACTTAAAGAGTAGCACCCAGTAGCAATGCATTGAAAAGGAACTATGCTGCTACAAGATAAAGAGAAAATGTAAAGGGTAAAGTGTGTGTGTATGTACGTATATATATATATATATATATATATATATATATACGTGTCTATTTACAAAGATATTTTTTTTTATAAAAAGAGCAGCTCGTGGCTCCTTACGTGTTAATACAAAAAAAGGTTACAAAGTTTTGGGTGGGATAGTAGATCCCCATCTAAGAAAAGAAAATACATTATAACCCTACGGGTTCCAAAATTCCAAAATCCACAGTAAAATGCCACGCAAAAAAGCAAGCTAAACACAAAAAATAAACTAAACCAAAATACAATAGACCCAAAACATAAAAGGAGTATTGATGCTAGAGTATAAAAATTTTGTAAGAGAAATAGCAGTAGAAATTTTCCAAATGGGCGTATCTTTCATATTCCTTTTAATAGGAATTTTAGCAACGTTAATGTAGTTATCCCGGATAAAGTCCTTTAATTTCTTAATATCCCAAAGACCATCCGTCCAACAATCAGAGAGAATCAAATTATTATTTAGAATATGAGAAGAAATGTTAGTCACCTTGACCCCATTGATCATGTTAGAAGGAAATATTACCATCACCAATATCCCAAAATATAAACTTAGTAGCAACAGTCCAAATTTACGCATACAATTTGAAATCTGTACTCAGTAATATAATTAACTAAATATAAATATAAAAATAAGTTACAATTTAAGTAAAAAATTTCTAATAATCCTAATTTGTCCGTTACTCTGATCGTAATTTTACTCTCTCACTCCCCGACAACGGCGCCAAAAACTTGACAGCGACTTTATATATGCAATAAAATATAATATAAATATGGACGTATTAAATATTCAATAATTGCAAAGTCACACTTATCAATGCATATATACGTATCGCTCAAGTAATACAGGCTCTAATGGAGTCCTACATATCAATCTCACAAGGAGTAATATTAGAGGCTACGAACTAAGATTTAAAAAATCAATACTTAATTACAACAATATAGTTCAAATTGCATATTTGTCACTAATAGACAATTGAAATAAAAACGTAGTTTTAATAAACTCTTAATTAAGATTTAAAGATTTAAAAAATCAATACTTAATCACAACAATATAGTTCAAATTGCATATTTGTCACTAATAGACAATTGAAATAAAAATGTAGTTTTAATAAACTCTTAATTAAGATTTAAAGATTTAAAAAATCAATACTTAATCACAACAATATATTTCAAATTGCATATTTCTCACTAATAGACAATTGAAATAAAAATGTAGATTTAATAAACTCTTAATTAACTAATTCTGCTAATATAGTTTTTAATGTGAAGTTCAATATATAAGAAAGCATCCTTCTCCTTGTCAAGAAATTTAAGTGAATGGATAAATTGAATAAGTTCAAATTGTATCATACCAAATAGGAGCATACCTATTCTTTACCTCTTGGATCAGGCATAAAGAACATTAACTAATCATATGCTTGGTTACTGAATCTGCGGATAGGATGAGAGGATACTGGCTCTCACTTCGGAGCTCCCACGTTCCCCTTACCTGAGGGATAACATCTACACTTTAACACCCAAACGATAGGACCGAATTGAAGATTTTAGTCTGTCCCCCTAAAATCTGCAATTCTACGCCCGATAATTTTTATTTCAATATTTATTTGCACCCAACTTTCAAGGACTTTGACCTCCCTAAATCTTAGATGTAATCTTCACTTTAGTTGTAAAACTCAACATATTTTAACAAATCAATTGGCTAGATCGAAAGTAAATTAAGATTGAAGTGAAAAGATCATCACAACTTCTTTAACATTCTCATGGCACAACCAATTCAAATCACCATTTCACAAAATCTCAAGACAAGGAGAAAGACAGAGAAAAC
>NW_018251519.1:9801-12028 GCF_001263595.1 Phalaenopsis equestris | reverse complement strand
TACACTCCCACAAACTTTCGTAAGATTCTCTATATAGACTAACTTGGATAGGTGAGGTGGGAGTGGTTTGAGTGGCTAATCACTCATTTTGTAATCCAGTTTTCAACTTAACATGTAAGGAGCCATAGATAGCTTTTTTTTAATATATATATTTGTATACTTCCTTGTATGATCTAGTTAGTTTAGAAGGGATGGGGTTTGGTATGAGTGTTCTACTCACTCAATATGTAATCAAATCTTCAGATTAACACGTATGGAGCTATAGCTTAGCTCTTTCTCCAATATATATATATATATATATATTTAAAAAACGAAAGAGCTAAGCTATAGCTCCATACATGTTAATCTGAAAGTTGGATTACAAAAACTGAGTGAGCTGAACACTCATACCAAAAGCATCCCCTCTAACTAACTAGAACATACAAGTAAGTATACTAATAAAAGTTAGGGACCTATCTATGATAGACACAAAAGACGACCTAGTGTGAAAAACAAAACATCACCCCCTACAATTAATATATGGAATGAATAAACTATCCCCATGAAGAAGTATTTCATGTTGAGTAGATTATCCTTGAATTGGTATGGTCCCTACAGCAATTTCTTCATCATCCTTCCCCCTAGCTGCCAAGCTATGTGCTGCCAAGCTCCAAGCTATGTGCAGGGGTATTTCCTTCCCTTAAGATATGTTGGAAAATCACTTCAGCATTGCTTAACATGCTCAGGATTTTAGCAATCTACCTAGCAACATTCCAAGGAGCATCCTCTGCATGATTTAGGAATCTAATACAGCTGTAGGAATCTGTCTCAATTATCAATTTTATGATGTTGCATTGCCTGGCAAGGTAGATTACCCAAAAGATAGAAATCATTTCAGTTCCAATTGCATCCAAAGCCCAAGTGGGAGAGGAAAAGTATAACATGCACTTCCCCAGAGAGTTCCTAAAGATTCCTCCTACATCAGCAGCCTCCTTACAAAAGCTTCCATCAGTATTGGCTTTCACCCACCCCACAGGAGGTGGGTTCCAGAGAACTAAAGTAGGCACTTTTAGCTTCTGCACACTAGGAACCCAATTTAGGAAAATATTGGGAAAGTTCTGAAATTTTATTATCTTTTACAGATAGGAAGTACAATTTAGCACCACCTTCATCTCCTTTGGTTTGCTGTTTTCATATTTAGACTGGTTTCTACACATCCAAATGAACCAGACAACAATATAAGGAATGATTATTAATTTGGCATCTAACCATTCCATCCAACACCCCAAAAAGTATTTCCAGCTGACTTTAAGAGTGTCAATATTCAGTTGTTGTAGTATACCAGACCAGACCCCTTGGGAGAAGTTACAAGAGAAGAATAAATGATCCAGACTTTCCTCAGCTTTACTGCATAGCTGACAGCAAGAGGGTCCCTTGAGCCCTTTCATCTTCAAGATGTCATCAGTAGGAAGTAAGGATTTCCACAATCTCCAGCAGAAAAAGGACATGGAAGGTGTTAATCACTTCCCCCAAATCAAGTTACCCCACTTGACAGGTTGCCATTTAAAAAGCTGTTGGTAGATGAAAGCAGACAATTTTTGTGTGGAAGCCTGTTTAGTAATGAGTCTATCTTTTTGCATAGGAAATATTTTAGTTTTCTTTACCCAATGCATTTGTTCTTTAGTTAGGATGGCATCCAACAGATTGTAGTTCCACTGATTATCACTCCAGAATTCCTTCACTTTTGTCATTGAGTTAGGATTGGAGTATTGTAGCTTCTCCCCATTCCATACCCACTGATCAAGCCAGAATATAACTTGGCCTTCACCAAGCTCCCAGATAAACAGCTCCTCAGCTTTGTTTCTAATTTCCAGAAGCTTAGACCACAACCTAGAATCACCCATCTTTTTTTGAGCCATAGTAGGTTGAACTGCCCTACAATACTTCCCCTTCATAAACATAGCCCAAAGGCTATTTTGTGCTCTAAAATTTATCCATAGTTTGCATAAGTTGATGATACTGAGATGCTGAAAATCTTTAAAGCCTAAGCCACCAGCACTTTGGGGTTTGCATAAATTGTTCCAAGCTAACCAATGGAACTGTTTTTTTTGTCCAGCCCACAGAAATTTGTTGAAAATTCTGCCCAGCCTAATCTGAGTACCTTTCTTCATGGTAAACATTTGAAGAGCATAGGATGGAATGGAAGTTATGATGCTTTTAAGGAGGGTAATTCTACCTCCATTAGAAA
>NW_018251519.1:8740-9363 GCF_001263595.1 Phalaenopsis equestris | reverse complement strand
TCAAGGTCCAGCAACAACTCCTGTGCCAAGAGAATATTATCAGAGATCTGTCTCCCTTTCACAAATGCTACCTGGTTATTGCTGATAAGTTGTTGGAGGTGAGGTTGGAGCCTGCTGTTAATAACCTTGTTGATAACTTTAGACAAGACATTTGTTAGACTAATAGGTCTGAAATCTCCCCACCCAGTCCTGGTAGAATTTTTGGGAAAAGTGATAGTGGAAGCAGTGAAGTACTTAGGAGGATCCATACCTTTAAATAAGCATTGCACAGCGTCAACCACCTCCCCACTGATGATATACCAAGTAGACTTGTAGAATTTGGCAGTAAAACCATCAGGGCTAGCCACCTTTTGGTCATCAATAGAATCCAGTGCTGCTTTAATTTCCCCTTCCATAGGAATCTGAATAAGGTCCAAGCTTTGAACATAATTAATGCACTCAGAGAAAAGTTCCACCTTGATAGGAGCTCTCTCAGTAGACTAATCCATAAAGATATTTTGAAAATAATTAACAACATCAATGGCAATGTCCTCAGCATCAGTTACTACCTTACCATTAGAATCATGTATGGAAAGAATCATGTTATTCTTCCTTCTGAAATTAATACAAGCATGATAATAGCC
>NW_018251519.1:6075-7015 GCF_001263595.1 Phalaenopsis equestris | reverse complement strand
GAGCTCCCACGTTCCCCTCGCCTGAGGGATAACATCTACACTTTAACACCCAAACGATAAGACCGAATTGAAGATTTTAGTCTGTCACCCTAAAATCTCCAATTCTACGCCCGATAATTTTCATTTCAATATTTATTTGCACCTAACTTTCAAGGACTTTGACCTCCCTAAATCTTAGATGTAATCTTCACTTTAGTTGTAAAACTCAACATATTTTAACAAATTAATTGGCTAGATCGAAAGTAAATTAAGATTGAAGTGAAAAGATCATCACACCTTCTTTAACATTCTCATGGCACAACCAATTCAAATCACCATTTCAAAAAATCTCAAGACAAAGAGAAAGACAGAGAAAACTACTCAGAACTCATGAAGAAGATACAACAACACTTGGAATTTATATATAAAAGAAAATTCATACAAACTTCAATAAGTAAATACCACATATATCTAATTCCTCCCCAAACAAACTCCTCAAAGTTCCTCTGAATCCCTTCCTTTCTTTACAGTACACAGAATTCTCCTTCAAAGTGGAAAGGAGGAATAAATCTCTCACTTTGCTTCCAATCTTACAATCTCTGGAAGAATTCCTCACAATACTAACCCTAAATTACACTCTCTACACTCTAATGGACACATGTGGACACACGTAGACCCTCGTAGACCCTCATGGACCCTCGTGGACTCTTGTGGACACTACCTCTTGGCCTCCAAATTACTTCTTTTAAAGTTGTAAAAGATTTTTCAAGAGTTGCTCAAGCGTCCCTTAAAAAATCGTCCACATTCAATGCATTTATTGAGAGAACCGATGTACTCACCGTCGGCGGCATCGATGGCGCCATCGGCGGCCTTTTAGAATATTTAATTCTGGACTCTCGGGAAAAAACCCTCCGCTAGCGCCGTCGAGCTCGCCGGCCGCGCCCAATCACAAATCCTCATA
>NW_018251519.1:3230-4885 GCF_001263595.1 Phalaenopsis equestris | reverse complement strand
AAAACTAAACATTATACAAACACAATATTTCATTAACACATCACAATACTAAATAAAAACAATTACAAATACATCACAATGCAAAAAAAATAACATCACATTACAAATTTACAAAGTACTAATCAAAGTCTATTATAACTACACATGCAAATTTCAAATTACAACACTAAACATTTATAATAATAATAAAAAATTATCTAACTGCAAACATAAAATAAAATATAGAATAAAATGAAAGTACAAACAAACATACATCTATCTCTATCACAAAATCACAAAACAAAAGTACATCAATCACTATCATATATCAAAATCCCATACTATATCCTCGTCTCCTTGGTTAGCAGGTGGATTGGGCTGATACTGAGTATAATCAGGGCATTCAGGAAAAGTAACATCAGGCTCACCTCTGTAGTGTCGGGCCTGAGCTTTGTAGTATGCTATCTCGAAGTCAGAATGCCTTTGTAGGTACTCACTATCATAATCATGTATACATTCTAAACTTCTAATTCTTTCATTTATATACTCTTTTGCTGCAAGGTTAACTCATTCAATAAATCATGAAGGGCAGGGGAACTAGAGGAAGGAATTCAAATACTCAAATAATGGCTTCCAAGAGTGAGTCTAAGAGTTCAAAACTAAGTTCCATGAATTTCTTCCAAATATTTTCTCCACATTCTCAATTTTTTGGATCTCCTCAATGTGGAAGAAATTCAAGGTGAAAATAAAATATTTTTAGGTTGGAGTGAAGCTCTTATCAAGAGATGATAAAATCTGGTGTCTATAAGCCTTGAAATCGCCCCAAATTCAAGATCTCACAAGACCTAGGTCAAAATTTTTTATTTTTAGAAGAAGGGGTTGATGAATACTGACGGTTGACTGGTTAAAATTGCGGTTAAAAGATGTTTTTTGGGATCTCGCCGTCAGCGGGGTCTTTAGCGCCGTCGGCGAGCTTTATTGAATTAAATAGCTTAAGTCTCGGGAAAAATCCGCAATCGGCGACATCGATGGCGTTGTCTGTGAGATTTTCAAAATTGGTTCAATTTCCAGATTTTTGCAATTTTGATCAATTTCAAGTATCGTCGACATTCGTTCAATCATTCTAGACATAAGTTTTAAGTTATTAAATGATGTACTAACACAAATAAACATTCACAACACAAAACATCACAATTATATATAAAATCCAAAGGTTACAATACACGTTACACGACACACATAAGTTTGGTATTTTCTCAACCTTAATACATCAATTCAGCTTTGCAATCCAAGCCACAACACTCTAAACGCTGAAAACAAACTTTCTATGCTCAATCTCAACTATACTGAGAGCTAAAAGCAAAATTCAAAACTGAAGCAAACACATAAATAAACTTCAGATAGTTCTGGGGATTGTTTATGTGGCCTAAAAAAAAAAAAACTACTACAAACTAACGATAATTTCAAACAAAAAAAATATAATCACAATAAAAATAAAGTTGCAATAAAAATAAAGATAATTATGGGTTGCCTCCCATAAAGCGCTTGGTTTAATGTCGTCAGCCCGACATTTTCAGTTATTATTAAAAAATCATCCACATTCAATGCATCTATTGAGAGAACAGATGTACTCGCCAAAGGCGGCACCGCGGGCGCCATCGGCGGGCCTTGGTAGA
>NW_018251519.1:0-1986 GCF_001263595.1 Phalaenopsis equestris | reverse complement strand
AAAACTAAACATTATACAAACACAATATTTCACTAACACATCACAATACTAAATAAAAATAATTACAAATACATCACAATGCAAAAAAAATAACATCACATTACAAATTTACAAAGTACTAATCAAAGTCTATTATAACTACACATGCAAATTTCAAATTACAACACTAAACATTTATAATAATAATAAAAAATTATCTAACTGCAAACATAAAATAAAATATAGAATAAAATGAAAGTACAAACAAACATACATCTATCTCTATCACAAAATCACAAAACAAAAGTACATCAATCACTATCATATATCAAAATCCCATACTATATCCTCGTCTCCCTGGTCAGCAGGTGGATTGAGCAGATACTGAGTATAATGAGGGCATTCAGGAAAAGTAACATCAGGCTCACCTCTGTAGTGTCGGGCCTGAGCTTTGTAGTATGCTATCTCGAAGTCAGAATGCCTTTGTAGGTACTCACTATCATAATCATGTATACATTCTAAACTTCTAATTCTTTCATTTATATACTCTTTTGCTGCAAGGTTAACTCATTCAATAAATCATGAAGGGCAGGGGAACTAGAGGAAGGAATTCAAATACTCAAATAATGGCTTCCAAGAGTGAGTCTAAGAGTTCAAAACTAAGTTCCATGAATTTCTTCCAAATATTTTCTCCACATTCTCAATTTTTTTGGATCTCCTCAATGTGGAAGAAATTCAAGGTGAAAATAAAATATTTTTAGGTTGGAGTGAAGCTCTTATCAAGAGATGATAAAATCTAGTGTCTATAAGCCTTGAAATCGCCCTAAATTCAAGATCTCTCAAGCCCTAGGTCAAAATTTTTGATTTTTAGAGGAAGGGGATGATGAATAGTGACGGTTGACTGGTTAAAATTACGATTAAAAGATGTTTTTTGGGATCTCTCCGTCAGCGGGGTCTTTAGCGCCGTCGGCGAGCATTATTGAATTAAATGGCTTAAGTCTCAGGAAAAATCCGCAGTCGGCGACATCAATGGCGTCGTCTGCGTTGATGGCGTCGTCAGCGAGATTTTTAAAATTAGTTCATTTCCAATTTTTTGCGATTTTGATCAATTTCAAGTCTCGTCGACATTCTTTCAATGATTCTAGACATAAGTTTTAAGTTATTAAATGATGTACTAACACAAATAAACATTCAAAACACAAAACATCACAATTATATATAAAATCCAAAGGTTACAGTACACGTTACACGACCATATGTTTGGTATTTTCCCAACCTTAATACATCAACTCAACGTCGCAATCAAAGCCACAACACTCTAAACGTTGAAAACAAACTTTCTATGCTCAATCTCAACTATACAGAGAGCTAAAAGCAAAATTTGAAACTGAAGCAAACACAAAAAGTAAATCAAAACACTAACAATCCAAACATCAAGCAAACAGATCAATCCACACAAAAGCAAACACAATACAACACTAACAATCATGACTCTTAAGCATACTAAATCAAACCATACAGATAACTATGGGCTGCCTCCCATAAAGCACTTGGTTTAACGTCGTCAGCCCGACCTTTTCAATTATTATTCAGGTTGACTGGCCATTAAAACTCTTTAAAATTTGTTCTTTTACCCTCAAAATACGGCTTTAATCTGTGTCCATTTACTTTAAATCTATTCCTAGTCTTTTTTATCTTCAATTTCAGCAGCTCCGTAAGTATGAACTTGAGTCACAGTAAAGGGTCCTAACCAACGAGACTTCAATTTCCCAGGGAATAGCTTCAGCCTTGTACTGCTGTCCTGGTTCAAAGTTCTTCTGGTTAATCTTCTGATCATGCCATAACTTTAGTTTCTCCTTATAAATTCTGCCGTTATCATAAGATTCGTTTCTTAATTCTTCCAATTAATTCATTTGTAACAATCTCTTCTCACCAGCATCTTTCAATTTATAATTAAATTCTTTAATTGCTTAATGTGCTTTATGCTCCAATTCTACTGGTAAGTGA
>NW_018251518.1:11729-32492 GCF_001263595.1 Phalaenopsis equestris | reverse complement strand
GAGAGTAATTATTACAGATGGAGGATCCCATTTCAGAAATAGGAGAATTTAGAAATTGATAAAGAAATATGATATTATGTATAAATTCTTTGCTGCTTATCATCCTCAGACTAACGGTCTAGCAGAAATATCGAATCATAAAATAAAATGAATTTAAAAAAAAGTTGTAAATCCTTAAAAATTGGATTTGTCTGCTAGATTAGATACTATGTTATGGGCATACAGAACTGCTTATAAGACTCCTATAAGAATGTCCCCATACAGACTTATTTTTGGAAAAAACATGTCATTTACCAGTAGAATTGGAGCATAAAACATTTTGTGCTATTAAGGAATCTAATTTATCTAAAAGATGTTGGTGAGAAAAGATTAATACAACTCAATAAACTTGAGGAGATAAAAAATGAAGCATATGATAATGCAAAAATCTATAAGAAGAAAATGAAAATATGACATGATTGAAAGATTATTAATAAGAAGTTTGAACCTGGACAAGAAGTTCTATTATATAATACAAGATTGAGATTATTTCCAGGAAAACTGAAATCCAGATGGTTAGGACCATTGAAAGTGATTAAAGTCTATAATTATGGAATAGTTATTATTAAGAACCATAAAACTGGAAAGATATAATGGGCATCGATTGAAACATTATTATGAAGGACTAACATGACTTTTTTGTTGCGATAAATTGTGCAAAATTTAATTAAATATAATAAATTAATTCGGATTATACGTAAGTATACGTATCGTTATCAAGCAATAATGAACTTTCTATTTAAACCCCAAATATCGATCCTATGGGGAAGGTTTAAATTGGAAATGATAAATTTATTAGGAAATTCACTGAAAGTCAATTGAAATCATTGTCACTAATTTTAATTGTTGAGATGTAGTCAAAAATAAATTTTTAAACTATTATTAGATCAAATATGCAAAATTTAAAATAGTAAATACTAATCTATTAACTATGTTTATGTAACGGAAATTCTTATGTGAAAAAGCATCCTTCTCATTACAATGTGGTTATGGTAAAATGAGATGAGATAAATGTTCATAATATGTATTGTGCCAAATAAGAGAAATTTTAATTCTCTACCCTGATGCAGTGCATAGAAAATCATTGGCTAATCTTAATGTTTAGTCCTAAATTCATGGCTAGGACCTCTTCTCTTCACCTGAAGGCTAACTCTCGCTTTAGTTTTTAAACACTAAGACTGAATTGGGGATTTTAGTCTGTCACCCTAAAGATTCTCTAATTCTATACCCAACAAAGTATATTTCTCATATTTCTTTGTACTTAATTCCATGAACAAACTTCTCCTTAATGGAATCAAATATGATCTTCACTGTGTCGTGGAACTCATACTCCATTTTTTGAATTATATGTTTCACAAAACATTTTAACAATTCGATTGGCCAGATCAAAAAGTAAATTAAGTTTGGAGTTGAAAAATCATCATAATTTATTTTACAATTTAATATTGACACATTCATATTATCTCTTTATTTCACTATATCTCAGAGTATGGAGAAAGATAGAGGGAACTACTCAGACATCATGAGAAAGAAATAGCAAAACATAAATTTCCTATATAAAAGAAAGTTCATACAACATTGATAAACGAACAATACTTATTTGAAAACTCTTTATCAAAGAAAATCATTTGTAGCCTTTCCTTAGAAATGCAGGAAGAAGATATCTCTCACTTTTCTCCTGCTCCAACACACTTACAGAAAGTTTCACACTAAATCTCACCACAAAAACTCTATACTATGAAAGAAAAATCACTAATTGACTCAAATATGGAACTGAAATGGAATGATGTGGTGCAAAAAATTAAAGTAGAGGAGTGAAAAACGTAGAGGAGTGCTTTTTCTAATGAAATTTGGCCCCAAATAGAGCATAAGATTGGTTCTGCAAGAGGTGCCTCCAAAAACTCTTTAAAAAATTTTCCAAATACATCAAATCTTCTTGAAACAGGGTCTGTACCTCCTTTGGCGCCGTCGGCGCTGGTTTGGCACAAAAAATCGCCGCGTTAATTTGTTATGAGTTGTCGGTGCTGCCAGCGCTGAGCATTTCATCAAAAATGTTATTTTGACTCCAAATTTCATCCTTTTTGCTTTAAGCCCTAAAAATCAACAACCTATAAGAAATTATCAAAATACCTTCCATTAAAGTGTAAAATCATCAAAAATGGGTATAAAATATGGGTCTAAAAATGCATATATTTTTGTGTATCAAGGACAATACCATAATTTAATGAAGTTTTAATGTTATTTTTAATGTTAATTCAACCCAACTAAACAAATGGTATGTCGGGCTGACGACGTTAAGCTAAGCGCTTTGTGGGAGGCAAACCATTTATAAGTTTATATATCTATATATTACTATTTTGTTAATAAGTGTGATTATGTATAATGAAATAATAGTATTTTTAAGTCCTACACAATTTATATGTCATAAATTAAGACAAATATTGGTATTGGAGGAAAAATTGGAATCAAATAGAACAAAAAAAAATTTAGACGTGAATTTGGCGTCTGGCACCGATGATGCTGGAATGGGCGCCGATGGCGCCCTCCTAATGGACTATGGCGCCAACGACATCCCGAACATTTTCCACTTGCTGAATGGTTTTGTCAAACTTTGGCGAGATTTTGCTCTACAATAACCGCCGAGAGGTGTTTTTAAAGTCCTAAAAACTAACTTGGATGTCCAGAAACTTCCTAATTTCAGATTCCATGGCTTCTAATTCCATAAATACTTCAATGTATGGAGTTTTCAATAGAAGAAAATTTATCAGTTTTGATACGTAGAGATTATACGACAACATTCACGAAGAAGAGCCTTATCAAGGAAAGAGGCTTTATCAATCATGAAGTGAGTAATACAAGTTCGCAAATCGAGAAAATCATTATATAGAGGTGTTGGGAAGTTTTGTGTTACACTACCACTGCAGTTGTAGTACCTGTAGTAAAGGAATTTTATGCTAACTTACATGGAATTATTCAAGGAGTTATCTTTGTTTGAGGTAAGGTTGTACCGTTTACTCCGACTCGAATTAAAGATTTTTATATGATAGAAAATGTTCTAATCTGTCATTATACAAATTTTATCCCAACAAAAGATATGATGCAAGAAGTATATAATTTTCTGATGGATGAAAATGATAATTGGGAAATCATAGATAAGGGATACGTTAGTTTCTTTGCTTTGTTACTTAATCCAATTTCAAAACAGTAGCATTTCTTCATATCTGTAAAACTACTCTCTACCATGAAAATTAGAAGAGTTACAAGAGAATGTGTCATTTTAAACTATTGCATTCAAATGGAAAAACCCATTGATGTAGGATCAATTATTTTCAAATCTGTTATGGGTATTATTACTAATGGTCCAATATATGGACTTGGGCGTCCTTCTGTAATTTTCCTATTTTGCAGTCAATCTCAAGTTCCATATGAAAGTTGGGAAAAAGTTTTACTGCCTTGGGAGCCCATCATTCCTACTGATGGAAATAATATAAGGAATGGAAATGAAGCATTAGATTGTATTTTGGACCATTCATCACATGCTTCAACACCATTGATGCCACCAAAAGTTGGAAGCTCAATAACTTTGGAGAAGAGAATGAAGAAAATAGAAAGCAAAGTACAGAGTATTATAAATGCATAAGAAAATCTTAACTACCTTTTCGATCACCTAGATTGGAGAATGAAGGAGAAATTTGACCATATTGGGACAATTGAAGCAGGATTGGTGCAGATGTTCAAGAAAAATGGATGGATCGAAGAAAATTTGTCTGATCAATTGCCGTACTGACCCTTCTACAATTTGTATGTCTATTACCAGTCTATGGGAGATATTAGAGGAGGAGAATGTATTAAAGATGAGGCACATTAATTGAGTTGGACTTCCCATCGTTTAAAATTAATTATGTTTTTAATGTAATTGTGTTAGATTTTCTTTGCTTTAAAACTCCTATAACTTTAATCGTTGTGTATAGTTTTGTGTCAGTGTTCTAGTGTTGTGACTTGATTTCGATGAAGAATTATAATTCAGTTTGCTTTAAGGATGTGGAAATGTGATTAGAAAAATGTATTTTTAAAAAGTGTAATTTCATATATAAAAGTTAGTTTGCTGTTGTTTGTGAAAATGTTTGTTTGTTCAAAAAGACTAAATAAACTTTAGAGTAAATTAAGAGAAAATTTAAAATTGAAAAAATCAAAATAAGAATTTTTTTGGCCACTGGCGCCGACGGCGCCGGCATGGGCGTCGATAGCGCCCTTGACCCAAACCGACCTAAACACCCTTAAAATTTGTGATTTGCATAGTGAAACACCATTTTTACCCCTTGAGTCACCTTCAACTTTCGGTTCTTACACCTAGGGCTTCCTATTGCTCGGATTTGAGGTGATTTTAAGGCAAACAAAGTTTGGATTTCATCTTATATAGGTAACAGCTACACTTTGAACTCAAATTTTTTTATTTTCATCAAGGATTTATCTTACATTGTTGAGATCCAAAATTTTGAGATTATTTCGGAAGATTTTAAGAAAATCCTTTGGTGAAGAATTCTTACTTAGTAGATTTAAGTTTAAATCATTTCACATTGTGATTTTTGGAATTTTTTGGAATTGATCTGGATTTTATCAAATTTTTGTAGATTTATCATGGCACCTAGAATGAGCAAAGGAAAAAAGAAAGGTAGATTTTGATGATCAAAAGTTTGTCAACTATAAGGCCAACATTTGCTTCAATAGTCTACGTACAACTAAAAAAGTGATTCCAGATCGAGGATTTAAAAATCCAGGAGGAGAAGTCAAGAGATTAATCAATGCTTGGCAGTGGGAGAATTTCTGCTACTTTACTGTCGAGGTGATTATTGGTGTAGTGATGGAGTTCTACACAAATTTCAAGGAGACTTTTGAAGACTATGTGTTTATTCCAGGGAAAATGGTGGAGTTTACTCCAAGGAAGATTAATGAATTTTATCAGTTGCAAGATGTGTATAGTTGCTAGTATAAATCATTTTCTACCATGAATGAGGCCTTGGATGAGGTTATTTCTTTTTCTTCTGATGGAAGAGGAAGCTGGATAGTGAAGAATGGAGTTAAGGTAAACATTCCTCTTTTTATGTTAAATGTAGTATCTAAGGCTTGACACAATTTTATTTCTGGAAGAATGATACCAAAAAATCATCTTAGTGAGGTTAAAAGGGATAGAGCAATCTTAAAATTTTGTATCCAGCAGATGAAAAAAATAGATGTATGCTCTATTATTTATAGGAACACTCGATCTATTGCTTTTGGAGAGACTTCTAGAGGTTTAGCACACCCTGCCTTGATCTTCACACTATGTCAACAGGTAGGAGTTGATTATAGACTAGATGAGGGGAGGATTGAACCTCTAAAACCTATTGGGTCTGCCTATATAAGAACTTATGAATCTCATGTTGGATGGAGATCTGGCTAGGGATATTCCTTCTACTTTAGGCACTTCTAGTGCCCCTACTATCCAAGAACTTATGGAGCAAATGATGATTTAATAAGGAGATATTTTGAGAATGGATCATAGAATGGAAAATAGGGAGGGAAAAAATGCTCACTTTGATGATTTGATATGACAAAAGTTCGAATATGGTGATGCTTATGATGATGCAATGTTCAGATTCATAAATGGTGATCACTCAGTTCAGTTTCCTACTCACCCTGTTTTCACTCCATATCAGTAACAAAATTTGGATGTGAAAGAAGAAGAAGAAGAAGAAGACGATGATTGGTGATGCTTTCGTTAGATTTTTGTTTAGTTTATGTTTAATTGTACTTTATAGTTGAGATTGTTTGTTTGTAGACTGTGGTACTTTATTTTGTTGTATGTTGTGGTGTGAACTGTGAATTTGTGAGACTGTTCTTAATACTGTTATTAATTTTTAGTACTTTATTGGATGTATTTTTAGTTAACTCTTTCTCAGTAAATTTTTATAAGTATTATGTGATATTTCATGTTTTAAGACTTGTAGTTTTTCATATTAGCATCGGTAACATTTCAAAGTTAAGTTTCAAATCAGGACCTTCAACAGGTATGTATTTTCCTTATGTAATAAATGTTTTCTTTAACCCTTAATTTTTCATTTCTTCATTTAAAATATTTTAAAAATTTAAGTTCGGGGGGAAGAAAAATTCCTTTTTAAAGAAAAGAAACTTAATTTTATTTGTCCTCAATTAGTTAACTTTAAGAAAAGGATAGTGAAGTTCAAAATCATTAAAGGCAATCTAAATACAGTAATCCTCACATAAAAAAAAGAAGAGAAACAAAAAGAAAGAAAGAAAAGAAAGAAAGAGAAGAAAAGGATTGAAAATGATCCTGAAAAGAAAAAGAAAAGAAAAGAATAAAGATATGAGGAGAAGCTTGAGCAGATGCCTAATTAAAAATTAGCTTCACTTGAATCAATTTAAAGAAGAAGGATTAACTACATTTTCCAAACTTATGTTTAAGTATTAGCATATTTACTAGTAACATTTCATGAAGTTCTTTATCATATGAATATTCTAAGTGGCTTTACTCTGAATAATTTATAATTTTTCTTGAAAAGAATAGAGAATAACAAATCTTAGACTTGACTGCTAAATATTCTTATACCTTTAGTGTGAACTATAGTTATTTTGAATTTTTATTAAGTGGTACTATTATATTTAATGAACTAAGATATGGAAATCTAGAAGTTAAAATCTTTACGATAAGTCATATTTTTTATGTAGTAAAAGAGTTACTTAAGGACAAGTAACAGATTTAGGGACTAAACTTAAGATTAGCTAATGATTTTCTATAACACTGAATCAGGATAAAGAATTAAAATTGCTCCTATTTGGGACAATACATATTTAAACCATTTATCTCATCTTATTTCACCAAAAGCTCATTGTAGTGGGAAAGATGATTTTTCATATTAGAAAAATTCATCACATAAACATAATTTAGTAGTTATTAATTTTAAAACCTCCTTTTAAATTTTGTTAGTAGTAAATAATTTACCTTTCATAGTATCTTAAACATTCAAAATTAGTGACAGTAATTTCTTTTGATTTCTATAAATTTCTTAGTTTTCTTATCATTTAAAATTTAAATATTGCCCGTGAGATCAATATTTGGGACTTAAACATAAAGTCTTAAATTACTTGATAACGATACATATACTTGCGTAGAATCTGAATCTCAAGAGCTTGTCGTTTTTATTATTAAAATACCACATCAATTTTTTTTTTGCACCGCTGTAAAGCAGAGTCAACTTTATAAATTTTACACAACTATATTCAACTGTGATCAATAAGTAGAAAGGAGTCCAGCATGATATTACATATGAAGAGGCGATGACGAGATTTTTGAGGGGTGATCATACAATAGAGTTTCCAACATGCCCTAGCTTCACGCCTTATATGCTAGAAAAAGAAGATGATGAAGAAGAAGAAGAAGAGGAAGAAGAGGAAGAGGAGGATGTTGAAGGGTAAAATTTTATTTAGGTTTTGTTTGTTTTTTTGTGTTTTGGTTTTTTTTTTTTTTTGTTTTATTATTGATGGTACGAGTGGAACAATTTATGTGTTTAGTTTGTGAACTTATTAAACTTGTATATGTAATAGTAAATTGAATAATTTTATTTTTCAACATTTTTAGTTGCTTTAGTTTACTACTTATGTCTTCAATTTATCTTTACTTAGCAAATCCTTTGATATATTATGTCATTTAATGCTTTAAAGCATGCACTTTTTAAGTTAGCGCCTGTAAAATATGAAGAGCCAAGTTTCATATTCAAAATCCTCTACATGTTAGTATTATTTTTATGCATTTACTATTTTATTTCACCTACAAATTTTTTGTACTACATGCGTTACTTATTAGTTAAAAAATTAAGTTTGGGGAAAGAAATATTTCTTTAAAAAAAGTGAACTAAATTTTACTTGTCTTCAATTCACTATACTTTTAAAAATTAATTTAACATGACCATGGATATTAGAGTTTAACTTTAAATTACTATATTATTGTTTGTAAATATTATGGTAAATTTAAGCAAAAATCTTTAATAATGAAGGTTAATTCTAAAGTTAGAAATTTACTATGAAAGAATATGACTATGTTTTTCCTTTTTAAAGTAAATGAAATTGTATTTTTGAAGTATTAAGAATCTTAAAGTGTCAAGTAAGAAGAAAATAATGAGACTTTATGAAAAATCTTCAAAGCTAGTATGAATTTATAAAGTGAAGGAAAGTAAGAAGTTTTGACTTTAAAAAGTAGATAGTAAAGTTCAAAATTATTAAAGGTTATCCAGATATAGGAATTCTCACATGAAAAAGAAAAGAAAAGAAAGGGTTGAAAAAGATCCTAACGAAAAGAGAAAAAAAAAGAAAATGAAAACAAAAAATATGTGATGAGAAGCTTGAGGAGATGCCTAATCAAAAATTGGTTTCACTTGAATCAACTTGAAGAAAAAACTTTATTACATTTTCTAAACTTGTATCTAAGTATTCGCATCCTTACTAATAAATTTTTCATGAAACTTTTTTTCATATGAATATTCTAAGTATCTTCGATATGACAAATTAGTTTTTTTTCTTAAATAAATGGAGATTCAGAACTCTTAAATTTGATTACTAGATGATCATATACTTTTAGTTTTAAACCAAGTTATTAAAAGTTTTTATTAAGTTATACTATTATATTTATTAAAACAAAATATAGAAATTTATAAGTTAATCTCTACCATAAGTCATATTTTTTGTAGTAAAAGGGTCACTTGAAGACAAATAACATTTAAGTTTGGAGGATTTTGATACACCAAAATAAGGTATTACTTTATGTTTACATTTATGCTTATTTTGGTGATATTTCACTTTACAGAAGGATATTTTCATGTTTTTGTTGTAGAAATATTGATTTTAGGCATTTGGAGCAAAAAGTAGCAAAAATGAGGAAATTTGGAGCCAAAATGGAGCTTTTCAAGATCCTGGCACGAGGGGCGCCAGATTGGCACCTGAGGCGCCATCTTCCAGATAACTAGTGCCAGAAGCACTAGAAACTGGCATCAGAGGCACCATTTTACAGAGAAGCGGTGTAAGAAGCGCCAGAATTGGCACAAGAACCACTAGAATTAGCACAAGAACCATCAGAATCCAGAGAACAATAAGGACTTCATTAAGTTGGCACCATAATTGGTGTCATAGACAAATTAAGATGGAGTAAAGTGGTTGATGACTATTATTGAGTGGTATTTGAATTCTCTTAAAAATGCAAATGTCCCATGGAGTGGTTTAATGCATCTAGTCACTTTGGAAGTTTTATTAATGAAGAGATATGTCTCTTGGATAAAGGGACTTGTCTCTTGGTGTTAAAAGATGTGAATTTTTGGGGGAAAAATTGGAGGGAATTTCAAATTCCTTTTGAAAGAAGGCTGATCCTAATTAAAAATGTGAGGAGTCTAGAGAAGAAAGGGGGAGTGAGATACAGGAAAGGTTTTGGCATGAGAGAGAAGACTTGGAGAAGAGAGGATTTTCTCTTGAGGTTGTAAGAGGAGAGGGAATGTGAGAGGTTTCTTCTTCATTACACTTCTAATAGATAATTGAGTGTGATTGTAACAAGGGATTTTCTTGGGAAGGAGTGTGAGATAAGCTGTGCTCTTTTCTTTATTTTTTTTGTAATTTTGTTTTTGAATATGAAATATGTGTTTTGTCGTATCATTTTCATGAATTCTGAGTAGTCTTCTTTATCTTTCTCCCTACAATGAGATATGGTTTTGTGAAGAATTTGTTTTGTTTTGTAATGTTTTAAATGTCCATAAATTGTGATGATTCGAACTTTGATCTTCATTTACTTTTTGAACTGGCCAATTGAAAGGTTAAAACATGTTATGCCTTTTATAACATGGTAAGAGTCTCAATGAATTTCTTTGGTGAGAATGTAATACATGGGGTTCCGTGCACATAAATAGAGAAATATACTTGATGGGCATAGAATTGGAGATTTTAAGGTGACAGATTAAAATCTTTAATTTGGTCCAGTTACTTAGAAAATAAAGCGAGATTGTTAGCCCTTGAGAGAGGGAGAAGTGAGAGCTCTGGAGTGGCAGCCAGTATCCGCTCAAGCTAACCACAAATTTAGGGATCAAACTCTATATTAGTCAATGTTCTTTATGCACTCTCATAGGGTAAAGAATCGGATTGCTTCTATTTGGTATAATACAATTTTATATATGTATTTTAAATGATTTAATTTGTTCACATTCCATAAACTCTTTGTCAAAGGGAATGATGTTTTCTTAAATTTGAACTCTTCGTTTCAAAAGATTGTTTAGTCTTTATAAGTTTACTTTTGAAGTTTAGCAATTAGTTTAGTTAACTTGGTTCTTTTAATTGCATTTCATTTAGTGCACATTAAATTTCCTTTAGATTTATTTCTCTTACTTAAGTATTATAGGTTGAATATTTTGCTTGATGTTATGTCCATAAGAATTTCCAGCTCTCTTTGAGATCAATACTTAGGACTTTATTAGACCCCTTCATTACTTGAGTGATACGAATATTTGTGTTATTATTACGGGTTTGACAGCTTGGAGATTTTAAGAGAAAAAATTACTTATACTGAATTTATTTTTTATGGGATTGAACTACATATTTACAATTAGTGCTAACAGCCTGCGCATCAGGTACTATACGAGTATATGTATCGTTTCAAGTAATATAGGGCTTTCAATAAAAACCCCGATATCAATCACATAGAGAAGCAAGGTATGAAAGTCTTTAGGCTAATTTTAGTTACTACTATCAAGTCTTAGTTTAGAATTTTTGAGAATTTTTTTTTAAATTCAATAATTTACACTAATACTATAATTAACTAAAGTAAATAAAAATCAAATATAAGAAGAATGATACAATTTTGAAAATTTTTAAATATTTAAAATCTCTTTTCCCTTGCGATGTGATCATAATTAGTGTAGGAATAGAATGTTTAAATGTTAAATTTTAGTATTATGATAAATAGGAGCATACATATTTTTTATCCCCTCTCAATACTAGCAAATGATTTTGTCTAGCCTTAAGTTTGTTCCAGCTTGTGTAGTAATGTTGAGTAGATTCTAGCTTCTCACTTTTAGATTACTCACTATGTCTTCTCTATAGAACCTGCTAGGGACCCTTAGATCCAAACTCCAAATCAAATTGATAAAAAACTCTAGCTTGTCACCCTAGAAACATCAATTCTAAACTCATCAAAACTTTTTTCCCTATCTATTTGCACTTCCCCTTGAATGATCGCAACAGCTCTTTCCAAAGTTAAGTGTGGTACTCACTAGTTGAGTGAAATCATAGCCATTCCGGGTCATTACGTTTGGCAATGGATTTTAACATCACAAATGATTAGTTTGTAAAGTTAACAAAGAATCAATAAAAATACCATCACATTTTTTTAAATAAATGAAATCTTCAAACCATTCTAATCCCACACATGATTAAATCTCATCACAAGGAAAAAAAAGTAAGGAAATTTACTAACTAAGCATGAAAAAAACACGAGAGAAAACTTCATTTAAATCAAACCAAATTCCCTAAAAAAGTGTTTACAACAATTATAAATAATGAAGAGAGCAATACTTTATTTTTTTCCATGGAAAGAAATATGAAAATCCTTGCAACAAAGTCTCCTACTAATCCATGCAATTGTCCTACAATTCCTTTCAGATATCTCTCAAAATCCTTCAAGAATCTCTCCTCACAAGCAAACACCCACACACACACATGCCACACCAAAAAATCATGCCAAAAGCCTCCTCTTATTCTCCTTTTTGTTCAATAATTTTCCCTTTTAATTGACCTCTAAAAATAACCAAGGATTGCTTCAAGAACCCCTTCAAAATTCGGCCACAATCAATGCACCGTCTAGAATTTTGGTTACTGACGCTATAGCGCTAGTCTGGGATGCAATAGCACCACCTTCTTGTCGTGTCTGGAACTATAACCCCAAGGCTGGCACTATGACGCCAGTGAAACTTTTGTCATTTTACTCCATTTTGCCCGTATTTTCTCTAAATAACCATTTTTTGTATTTGAAACAAAAAATACGTAAAATAACTTTTTTTAAATGAATATCATAAAAATTGTGCATGAAATGGGCATTAAAAGTTGTCGGTCATCAAATTGGAAATTGTTAGTTTCCGAAATAGATTTCTCAATGCCAGGTTTAATTTAATGTATATATATGTAATTTGAAAAAATTAGTATTTTAAATTTTTAAAATACAAGACTGAATCGATCTCATATCCTCAACAGTTTAAATAAATGAGTCGAATACCATAAACAATGCACCTATTCCAAAGGATAGACACACTACTTACTAGGTAAGGCTCGATTAAATAAACTAAGGAATTTATGACCTCTGTTTAAGTCTGCAAAAAACTATTTTTTATGTTGACCGACAAGTTCCCCTATTTAATATGAAAATTTAAATAGGGTTTATATTAAGTTGTATTCTTGAAAGTTTCCTTTAATGACAAGCCCCTATAGCTAATTATATCTTAGATAACCAAAGTTACCTAAGAAAACTCTCGATAAAATCATGTGATATTGTCTTCAAGAATTTTAAATGATAGGACTTTTCGAAAGAACGAACAATGAGGTGTGAAATGGGATCGACTCAAATTTAGAACATTTTCAGTTTGGAATCCAAAGGAAGAAAATTAGGGGATGTCATGGATCCTAAGGAGAACCTCGGTGACTTCCAAAGATATCCTATGTTTGGGCTTCAATTTCAAGAAAAACTTAAGTAAATGTTTCATCCTGCAAATTTTTATTAATTAGGGCTTACATTTATATAAGATGATCGCATAAATAGCCTAGAAGCTGTGAGATTTAGGTTGTGATGAATGACACATCGGAATCCTAAAATGGGTTAGGACTTAAATTGTACATCATGGTTATGCAAAGGCCTAAAGATAAGTTGAGGATTTATGTCGAACTAAGCGAACAACCTCGAAATCATATGGTTTGTCGTTTAATTCTAAGGAAAGATGTGATGTTGTAGATTCTCATGTTGTTGTAGAAGGTTGCCCACAAAGCTAGCTTCAGGCTCCTCGGTGAAGTAGCAGTCCTAAAGTCTAAGGTTTAAAGGTTTAAATGACAAGTTCAAGTTTAATCATTTTAGGCAAGGTTAAAGTTGATTAGAGTGACACTGGTTAGGATCCCATGGTTCCCTCATTCTGGTATGACTATTTTATTTTGAATTTACTTAGCTTAAACAAGTAGTGAAACTCATTTAAATAGAGGAGATCTCATTAGCAACCGTGGGTTACCTCCTCTGAGGGACTCCAGTAAATTCAAAAGGATGTTTTATGTTTAGTGACATTTTAAAGGATTTATGATTACCTTAAAAACAATTTGTTTTATGTTTTTGAAAATGTTGATTAATTTTTGAAAAGTTTTTTTTATTTTTGCAACTAAGGTTGGGAGCACACCCAAGAAATTATAATATTTTTAGCAAGACTAAATTGCAAAAAGTAAAATGATAGAGATTAAATAACACTGTAAAACCATACCTGTCATCTTCTCGGCATTGCCACTGAAACGTTAGCTTTTGCAACATGTATACAATTTTGCAAGAAATTTAAATTGCAAGAGTAGATGAAGATATATCTAACAGACTCCCAACTATGACTTATTAAATCCTGAAAGATCTTAGTGGATGGTTTTGGAACAAAATTTAACAAGTTCAATTTGTCCTTCAAAATGTCCAAGAGAATCCAATTTGTTCGGGGAATGACCATGAACTGCTTTGAAGAATTCTTGAAACATTTTGAGTTCATTTTGAACTTATCATATAATTCTTTTAATCATCCAAGGTCAAGTTAAAAAAAGTTACCCCGCTACTCGGTGAACTTTGACGTTTTCATCATCCTAAGGGCAGAATACTCCGTTAATCAGTTGACATTTCATTTAAGAGTTATGTAGGTGAATGCCTCTAAGGCAAGATTAAGTCAATGCAGATTTTGTACCCCCCACTAAAGTTGGGCTTATAGTGTTTCAAGGTGTTTACCATCAATCATGTTATCTTCCTAAATCCCATCAAATTAGTTTAAATATTAAGCCTAGATCACTACCAAGCCCTCCATAATCTCAACGGGAAAAAATGAAAATTATTTAAATTTTAGTTCAGATGGCATGCATTCTTATTGAAAGATCATATCATCATCAATGGTGGGCTTAAAAATAAGTGAACTATAATCCTCTTAGCTTAAGCCCATCACTTCATAATCATTTGATTTTTGATTAATTTCCAAATCATGATAATTTAGAAAAATTATAATTTTACTCTTATAATGGAAAGGAGGGAAATTGGTTTGTACCTTTTAACCCATTGTATTTCAATCTTTCAAAATTATTCATTAGGATCAAAATTACCCATTTTTCTTTTGATTAATCCTAAATTTTGATTAAGGTGCCAAAAATTTAAAATGGCCATCTTTCCCTTGGGGCTCTCCACATCATAACTCGTTAGGCATAATTCAAATGACCTTGAAAATTTTAGAGTACCATGTCCATGGATCAATTAAAATATAAGAGGAGAAAATGTGGGTTTTGAAATTTTAATTTAATTTAAATGATAATCATAGAAAATAAGATTTTCAACATTAATTTATTTAACCAATCAAAATATTTTTTTTTGCTTATGGAAAAAATATTAGAGGTTCACTTAGGTTAGAGAAACACTTAGGTAAAATACCATGATTTTCTAAATTAATTTTTTTAATTTAATTTGATAATAGTTTATTGATTTTAGTGATTTAATTAAATAGAGAATACGTTTTAATTACAAAAATTGTTTTTTTATATTTTTATTAACCCTCTCTTAGTCTAGAAAACTCAGAAGAACAAAATTTATATTTTTATGATTTGTAATTTATATATTATAATTATTTTAATGAAAAGTAAGAAAAGTACATTTTAGGCCTTTAAAAATTCAATTTTAACTTAGGAAAATTGGGAAAAATATTTTAGTGAGTTCCAAGTGATGAGGAAACCATTAGGAATATTTTGAAACACTTTTGTATTTTTGGAATTTTTAATTATTTTAATTTCAAATATAGCTCAAAAATGAAGTATTTTCTCAAAAATTATTTTTATTTTTCATAAGTGTCCCTGATCACAAGAAACTTAGAAAACCAATTTTTGTTATTTTCCTAAGTGTATTTAATCTAATATAATTATTTTTTATAAAATATAATTTTCCTTACAAAATCAACTTTAGTGCTCAAACTTAA
Organism: Phalaenopsis equestris; assembly: GCF_001263595.1. Classification (NCBI taxonomy): domain Eukaryota; kingdom Viridiplantae; phylum Streptophyta; class Magnoliopsida; order Asparagales; family Orchidaceae; genus Phalaenopsis; species Phalaenopsis equestris. The sequence continues at coordinate 17,193 of NW_018251518.1, read as the reverse complement.
TCAAATAAATTCTGTTTTTTTACAGTGAATCAACATTATTTTTACACACAATGTGGAATTGATTTCATTAATTTTTTATTAATCTTTATTTTAAATAAATTAATACAACTTATGGAAATTTAATTAAGTATAAAAATGTACAAGATCATTCAGACCATCATGATGTTTTTCCTAGGCTTCACTAACCATAAGAAATCTACTAAAAATTATCTCATAATTTTTATTTTTAACGCACATTTTTCTCTTCTATTCACTTGGAAAAATGGTATTTTCTAATTTATTCTTATGATTTTCCTATGAAAATATATCGATTTTTGATGTTCTGTGATTCAAATAAATCAGAAAAGTCCATATTTCTCTATTTATGAAGCATGAAGCATGAACCATAAGAACAATTTAAAGAACTCGTAAGAAAGTGCCCACACCATGCTATACCAGATTGGTTAATAATTCAAACTTTTTATAATTGAGCGGAATTTGGGATCTCTTAAATCAATTATCGATGCCGCTGCTGGTCATTCATTGATGTCAAAATCATTTCATGACGCTTATGATTTAATTGAAGAAATGGCTACTAATAATTTTCAATGGCCTTCTGAGAGGGTAGCCTTCTGAGAGGGTGAATCCAAAGAAAGTAGCCAATATTCTTGAAACTAATGCATTTACTATGTTATCAAATCAAGTTGCTGCAATTTCAAGGAAGTTAAACCAATTTGGAATGAATTTTTCTCAACCAATTTCCATGATTGAAGAGAATTCATTAGGCGAAATGGTAGATTCTCAAGCATCACTAGAAACTTTGAATGACATAAATAATAAGTAGAAAAACCCATATTTAAATTATTATAACCCAAGTTGGAAGAACCATCCCAGCTTTAACTAGAATAACAATTTGGGTGGTAATAATCAGCAATGGGGGAACAACTACGGTAACTATTTGGGAAACTGGAATAAGCAAGGGAATAATAATTATAGATCTACTTATCCTCATAGTTTCAATAGTAATACACAGTTTAAGGTGAAGAAGTTGTCTATAGAATAAGTGGTGTTACAAATGGGAAATCAATTACAAAGTCAAAGAGCTACAATTAGAAATATTGAGAATCAAGTTGGGCAAATAGCAAATTCATTAAGTAATAGATCCCAAGGAACACTTCCTAGTAATATTGAATCAAATCCAAAAGACTAGAATAATGAATAAGTAAAAGTCGTTCAACTTAGAAGAGGAAGAGAGTTGGAAAGTCGGATTCAAAAAGAAATTGAAGTAGAGAGAGAAGAAATTGAAGAATCAAAAGAGGACGCTCCAAAAGATTCTGAGAGACCTATTTTTCCACTAAAAATAGATTTGGAAAAACCACCACCTCCATTTCCTCAGAGAGAAGTTGGATAAACAATTTTCAAAATTTTTGGAAATATTTAAGAAACTTACAATTAATATTCCATTTGCTGAAGCCTTAGAACAAATGTCAAGCTATGTAAAGTTTATGAAGGATATTGAAGATGTCCTAGTGAAAGTGGATCAATTTATCTTTCCTGTTGATTTCATTGTGCTACATATGGAGGAAGATAAAGAGATACCTATCATTTTGGGGAGACCTTTCCTAGCCACAGAAAGAGCAATGATAGATGTGCAAAAAGGAGAATTAACAATGTGCGCCAATGATCAAACTGTTACTTTTAACATTTTAAAATCAATGAAATACTCTGCCAAAGGTAAAGATAATGAATGTTATAGGATAGATGTTATAAGATATCTAAGTGAATGCCATTTTAGAACTACTTATGAAGAAAAATCTGAAGTACAATATTTGGAACACTAGTAAGAAGAGGAATTAAATCAATGTGAAGATCTTTTTAAAGAAAATTCAAACTATGTTCGAGAAGTTTTGAAGTTTTAGATACGATAGAAAAAGATAAATCATTTTGTCCATCTATTGAAAAACCTCTAGATCTAGAGTTAAAGTTACTTTCTGATCATTTAAAAAATGCCTTTTACGAGATTCCTCTACTTTACCGGTTATAATTTTCTCAAAATTAACAATAGAAGAAGAAGAAAGGTTGATGAAAATTATGAAAAATTTTAAGAAATCCTTTCAATGGATAATTACTGATATTAAAGGAATGAGTCCTTCAATTTGTATACATAGAATTCATATGGAAGATAACTACAAACCCAGGGCTAATCTGCTAAGGAGATTGAATCCTGTTACAAAAGAAGTTGTAAGGAAAGATATTTTAAAGTGGTTAGATGCTGGAATTATCTACCCTATTTTAGATAGTGCATAAGTTAGTCCAATTCATTGCGTTCTTAAGAAAGGAGGAGTAACTGTAACTGTAAATGAACATAATGAGTTATTATAGAAAATTAAATCTTGTCACTAGGAAAGATCATTTTCCATTACCCTTTCTATATCAAATGTTGGATAGATTAGCTAGGCATAAATACTTCTGCTTTCTGGATGGATATACTGGTTATCACCAAATTCAAATATCTCTTAAGGATCAAGAGAAAACAACATTTACCAGTCCTTATGGTACTTTTGCTTTTAGAAGAATGCCTTTGGTTTATGTAATGCCCCTGCTACATTTCAAAGATGTATGATGGCAATTTTTTATGATCTAATTAAAAAAGGAATTGAAGTATTCATGGATGACTTTTTAGTGTTTGGAACTTCATTTGACTCATGTTTAGAACATTTATCCAAAGTTCTTAAGTGCTGTGAAGAAACAAATTTAATCCTTAACTGGGAAAAATGCCAATTTATGGTAGCAGGAGGAATTGTATTAGGACATCAAATATCAAAAAATGGTATGGAAGTAGATCCTGCTAAAATTCAAGTGATCGCTAATTTACCTTATCCAACAAATGTAAGGGAAATTAGAAGTTTTTTAGGAAATGCTAAATTCTACAGACGACATATTAAAGACTTTTTAAAGATTGCTAAGCCTTTATGCCATTTACTGGAGAAAGATGCAATTTTTAATTTTTATGAGGAATGCCTTAGAGCTTCTAAGTCATTAAAAGAAAAACTAATCACTTCACCAATTATAGTTTCACCAAACTGGGAAAAACCTTCTGAATTAATGTGTGGTGCTACTGATTATGCTATTTTATTCGAGCTATTTTAGGACAAAGATATGATAAAATTTTCAAAGTTATTTACTATGCGAGTAAAACTCTTAATGAAACTCAAATTAATTATACAACAACTTAAAAAGAGTTATTAGCAATAGTATATGCTTTTAATAAATTTAGATCATATTTAATTGGAACTCATTATGTAGTGCATACAGATCATTTTTTTATTAAGCATTTAATGAAAAAGAATGATGTTAAAGCTAGACTTATAAGATCAATTCTTCTTTTACAAGAATTTGATTTTGTAATAGTAGATCAGAAGGTGATTAAAAACAAATTGCTGATCATTTGTTCAGGAATGAATTAGAAAAACCACTCTGTTTTGAAAATGAAATTAATGAACATTTTTCAGATGAAAAAGTGTTTACTAGTAATGAGTGGTGTGTTCTGTGGTATGCTGACATTGTGAACTTTATTGTTAGTGATATTATACCCGATGGATTGACATACCAATAGAAGAGGAATTTTATTTCTGATGCTAAGACTTATTTTTGGGATGACCCATTTTTATATAAACAAGGAAAGGATCTGATTATTCGAAAATGTGTATCATTAGAAGAAACTTATGAGATTATCCAAAAATGTCATAATTCTGATTTTGGGGGACATTTTGGTGTTGATAAAACAACACAAAATTTTACAATCTGGATTTTATTAGCCTACAATTTTTAGAGATGTTAATGCTTATATCAAAACTTGTGATAGATATCAAAGTGTATGCAATATTTCTAGAAGAAATGAGATGCCCCTCAATTATATGCTAGAAGTTCAAATATTTCATGTTTGTGGATTAGATTTCATAGGACTATTTATACCATCTTTTGTAAATTTATATATTATGTTAGTAGTGGACTATGTATACAAATGGATAGAAGCTATTGCTTTACCTTGATATGATGCTCAAAGTGTTGCAAAATTTTTGAAAACAAACATATTTTGTAGATTTGGGATGCCAAGAGTTATCATTACTGATGGGGGAAGTCATTTCAGAAATGCCATAATGGAGAAATTATTAAAGAAATATCATATAAATCATAGGATTGATACTGCTTATCATCCTCAGACAAGTGGTTTGGCTGAATCATCCTATCGGCAAATTAAAAGAACTATGGAAAAGTCTCTGAATCTAACAAAATTGGATTGGTTAGTCGAACTTGACTATGCCTTGTGGGCTTATAGGACTGCATATAGAACTCTTATAGAAATGTCCCCATATAGGCTAATATTTGGAAAAGCTTGTCATTTACCAGTTGAACTTGAGCATAAGGCATATTAGGCAATTAAAGAGTTCAATTAGAATTTGAAAGATGCTAGTGAGAAAAGATTGTTACAATTAAATGAGCTTGAAGAGAAAAGGAATGAATCTTATGAAAGTGCCAAAATTTATAATGAAAAGATGAAGATGTGGCATGATCAAAGGATTCTTACTAAAAATTTTCAGCCACGGGAATAAGTTTTGCTATATAATTCAAGGTTAAGATTATTTTCAAGCAAACTTAAGTCCAGGTGGATGGGCCCATTTATTTTGATTAAAGTTTATCCTTATGGAGCTGTGGATATTAAAGATCCTAAGTCTGAGAAAATATTTAAAGTTAATGGACATAAACTAAATCTTTATTTTATGGGGGATCAGCATAAGTTTAATGATGGAATGATGTTGGGTCAACCAGAGTAAGCACTAGTTACATCGGGCTAATTATCCCTGAATACTGCTAATATGCAAAGTACAACAATAATTCTGATTACATTTCACTTATATTTCCTTACTTTGCAACAAAACCAAAAGCTTGATCCTGAAGAAAAATAAGAATTTAATTTTTAATTTATGTATATATTGGGATACTACGCAAGAATACCTATCATTATCAAATAATATAGGACTTTTTGATTAAGACCTGCATATCGAACCCGCAGAGTGAATATGCAATATGCACTATTGAACAGTAAATTTTCTAATTTTAATAAAAATATTATTATCTAAACTAAAGATGATTTTTGCAGATATGAAAATTTAAATATTTTTGGTATTTTCAATATTTTGATAGAACAATAAAAATTTAAAAAGATAACTAGAGTTTTTATAGAAGAAAAGCACTAAATATGAAAATATATTTCTTCTAGTTATGAATCAGTAATAAGTATAGGAATTATGTTGTGGAAGTATGCAAATTGTGTTGTGTCAAATAGGAGCAATAATATTCCTTACCCTTACTAGAGATGCTATAAAGAACATTGGCTAATTTAAAGTTTGAATAGTTCTGAAGACTGGCTAGGTAGAGAAGATACTAGCTCTCACTCTAGAGTTCCCTCGATTCCCTCCACCTG
>NW_018251518.1:11203-11531 GCF_001263595.1 Phalaenopsis equestris | reverse complement strand
GTTTTTACATGTTCTCACAACAAATTTTAATATCTGGATTGGCCAAATCAAGAAGTAAATGAAGTGCATTGATTTAAATCATCACAACTTCTTCCATCATTGAAGATCAATACTTTCCGCAACTTTCATTCAAAACTTAATTACTTATTATTTTAAGATAAAATATAAAGAAAACAACTCAAAATCCATGAAGAAAACAAAACCACACATTTTTTTAAAAGAAGAAACCATTGTCAAACCAACAACAAGTCTCAATTAAAGCCAAAAGTAGTCTCAAAACAGAAAGATAAAAAACTTATCTCAAGTCCTCCACCAAACTCTTGAAGTT
>NW_018251518.1:9557-11005 GCF_001263595.1 Phalaenopsis equestris | reverse complement strand
CTTGGTTTCTCTTCAAAATATGTCTAGATTTGATGTATTTCCCCAAGAGATGCATCCTTTCGTGATAATTTTAGTCCATGGTGGTTATAACCATCTATTAAGCCAATGGGTGCCTCAAAAACCTCTTCAAAATTCATAGAAACCGAATTTACTCGCCCAATAACTGCCACGGGTGCTTAAGCGCGGGGCCTCTAGCACTTAGGCGCGGCTTTCTTTGTTTAACTAGAGCTTAAGGGTCGGATCTGGCACTTAGGCGTCAAAACTCTTTTGCTCATTTTTCACATTTTTGCTCCAAATTTGATCCTTTTTCACTCCTTTAAACATTTTTCACCGTTTTTACCTGTATCTGTAAGAAAAACACCAAATACCTTCCATTAAAATGAAATATCTGAAAAATAGTTATAAAAATGTGTTTAAAAACACTATATATTTTAGGTGTATCAAAATCCCTCAAACTTAAAATGTTACTTGTCCTCAAGTGACACTTCAATCTTTAAAAACTAAATATGTATAATATGTATATGAGTTTCTTTAGGAGTTACTAAAATTTTGATTTATAAATATAGTAGTCTAATTTAGAAAAAATATTCAGTAAATGAGACCAACTTAAAGTTTAGAATACAAGTATAAAACTAAAAATAGGAGTAAAATTATATTTTGATTTTTTCTAATATTTTCATTTCAATTCAACATGTAGAGATTCAATAGACTTCTAAACAGTGGGTATAAACATAAAAGCAAACTAACCCACTAACTTGACTTCACAATCTCAACATAAAAACAAACTCACAAACATGATAAAAGAAAAAAACAGGATAGCAGTTTCCTAAATTTTAAATTTAAGATTTCCGCTGGCAAGATTTTCAACTTTACAAAAGACATATAATTAAGTTAAGTTTTAAACTAACTAAATCACAAAACTCACAACAGTTACTACCCTAGAATTTTAAAACAAACTACTAACTAACACAAACATTATAATACAGTTAAAAATAAAAGTCTCACACATCACAATATCTAAACAAGTAAACATACATACATGTCTCAAGTCCAAAACATGAAAACACATCACATCACAATTCTCACTTAAACATAAAAGTTCAAACTACATCACATAGTTCAAATCAACACACAGATGCAAATGTAGCAAGCTCAGACCACATAGTTCATATCATATTACAATCATAAAATAAATCTCTCAGCTCTACTCTTCATCCTCTGAATCACCGCTAACCCAAACTTTTGTAGGCTCATAATCAGGGTATCTAATATATGGAGGAAATTGCACTCCTTTATTACCCGTAATGAGGCTCTACATAGATGAGGGAAATTTCTCTTCATAATCACTTTTTCTCCTATTATACCTATCAGTACGCTCTACAAAATGCTCTAAATTTTGTACCTTATCAGCGGTAAAATTAATATTATCCATCATCCTCTGCAATAAT
>NW_018251518.1:0-9320 GCF_001263595.1 Phalaenopsis equestris | reverse complement strand
GAAAAGATCAAGGAACCCAATCCCAGACCTGCAGTTGTAACAGCTGTAGCAGAACTGACAATAGTCTGACAGATCAAAGCTCCATTGTTGATGAGCTTTCCCTCTTGAATACAATAGTTCAACATAGCTCTTTCTCTGGTTACTTCACTAAGTTGATTGGTCAGAAATAGACGAGCAGAAATGAAATAGTGGCAGGCCTTTGAAGGTGCACATAACTTTGAATTTGGGAAGTTAACTCTCCTCTCATTAGTGATCTTCCAAGGTTTTCTCCCAATAGTCAAGTAAGAGATATTCTCATCTAACTCCACTTCAGTAGGGCTATAATTTGCATAAAAACATAAAGTATCCGGTGGTAAATGGTAAAATAAGTTCATTACCTCTGGAAAAAAAGGTACCAACTTTCCTTGAACGATAACTCAATTGTCTTAAACTTCAGGGAGATTTTCATAGAACTCCCTCACAACATAAATAACCACCACAGCTAAAAAACAACAAAATTGTTCCCACTATCGACGAATAATTAAATCTTCCACGTCTCCACCCAGATTTCTAAAACATCGCTCCTGAATCAGATTGTGTGATTGCAACGCATCACTAAACGGATCTTCAGCTTCTGAACTAACAAATTTACTCGAATTGAAAGGGGCTTTTCCTTTGCTCCTCTTCATTCTTGGTGCCATTCTACAAATTTGATAAATCCCAACAATACCTTCAAAAGTCTAAACCACTAAACTAAACTTCCAAAAGCTTAAACTACACTTCCTATGAAATTTCCATAGATTTTTCTTCATTTTTCACCATGAATAGTGAATTTTTGAATTTCTCCAAATGTGCTCAAAATACATGGTGAAAATCCAAAATTTTTGCATAGAAGTAAAGCTCTTACCTTAAGAAATCCAAATCCAGCAAATTTTTCTTGATTCCACCAAGAAATCTCCACTTAATGCTGTACCCTAGCCCAAAAAAATGCATTTTTGAGAGGTTGAAGGTGACGGGAGGAGTAAAAATGGTGATTTTTAGCTCAAAAATTCAGTCTTAACCATTCGCAAACCGATTTTCATGAACAAACACTTAAGCACGGGTTAGTGGCGCTTAGGCGTTTGCCTTTCGTGTTTGCTCGCGCTTAAGCGTGAGATGTGGCGCTTAGGTGCCAGTGCATGATTTTCAAAAATTTCAAATTACAGTAAAATGCACTATTTGTCTAAGTAAACCACCCCTAAATGGTCTCATAGCACATAAATGACAATTTTCAACTTCTTGTAACTCTCATTTATCTCAAAACTTTCTTTAATAACTATTTCAATTTGAGGCTAAAACAACACAAAATTTCACACAAACAAACTTATATTAATTCATAAACAAGTACAAATACATTTAAACACTTAGTTCTCATTCCAAATTAACTTGGTTGAGAAAATTTTCTTAAATACAAACACTTAACAATTTTTCACTATTAAACACCTAAGTAACACAAACACTAAAAGCAAGTCTTAAACACTAAAACACTTAAAGACAACATATTTAAACACACAAAAACATAACTTAAAACATATAACTTAATTCCATTCTCCATTAGAAAGAACAAATTCTGGTTTTTCATTAGTCTCTCTTGGGGCAACTGGAATATAAAGTTGATAAAATGGATAGTGGTGACGTGCTCTAATGCAATCTTCTTCAATCCACTTTTGCTTAAAAAACATCTCCTTATTCGCTTCCTCTATATAACTAGTGTGGCTAAATTGCATTGACAATTGCCATCCAATATGCTCAAGATGTGCATGAATCTTCAATACCTTAGTCTCTAGTACAGGCATGGTATTTTAATTTTTTTTAATCTTCTCTGATATCCCTTCAATACTAACAGCTAATAAACCATTATACATCTCTTGTACACTTTGACTAATGAATTTCTTCCTCATGGTCTCCTCCTTCTTCTTCAAATCCATCTCTCATGAAGACATCATCTTAAAATTTCTCTCTCTCTTAGACTTTAGGTCTAGAAATGATCTGAGGTGAAATTCCTTCACTAAACCCTTCTATTTATAAGCCTAAATCCTTCCAATAACTCCTAGACAAGTTTAGAAGTTGTCTTGGCACGTTTTTTCAAACATCTAGGAGGTTTTCCTTTCTAGAATATAAATTTTACACATGTGTTTAAACTACCGCGCTTAAACGCCAGTGCACATTTTTGCACTAGTCAACTTAACATCCAAATTCTCATTTTAACATGTCTAGATCATTATATGAAGTCTTAAAATCAATACTAACACATAATAGTCTCAAAAATACTACCCCAAATTTTCTTAATCACACATAAAACAACAATCAAAATAAAAACACACTGATAACTATGGGTTGCCTCCCACAAAGCGCTTGGTTTTACGTTGTCAGCCCGATGTAACCAGTGCTTACTCTGGTTGACCCAACATCATTCCATCATTAAACTTATGCTGATCCTTTATAAACTAAGGTTTTAGTCTATGTCCATTAACTTTAAATATTTACTCAAACTTAGGATCTTTAATATACATAGTTCCATAAGGATAAACTTTAATCACAATAAATGGGCCCATCCACCAGGACTTAAGTTTTCCTAGACATAATCTTAACCTTAAATTATATAGCAAAACTTGTTGCCCTGGCTAAATACTTTTAGTAAGAATCCTTCGATCATGCTACATGCACATATTCATCTTTTCGTTATAAATTTTGGCACTTTCATGAGATTCATTCTTTATCTCTTCAAGCTCATTTAAATAAAACAATCTTTTCTCACCAACATCATTTAAATTATAATTGAACTTTTTAATCGCCCAATATGCCTTATGCTCAAGTTGAACTAGTAAGTGACAAGCTTTTCCAAATATTAGCCTATATGGGGACATTCCTATAGGAGTTCTGTATGCAGTCCTATAAGCCCACAAAGCATAGTTGGATAAGGTAAAGTAGCGATCACTTGAATTTTAACTGGATACTGCTAATATGAAAAGTACAACAATAATTCAGATTATATTTCACTTATATTTTCATACTTTGCAACAAAACTAAAAAACTTGATCCTGAAGAAAAATAAGAATTTAACTTTTAATTTATATATATTAAGATACTACGTAAGTATACGTATCGTTATCAAGTAATGAAAGACTTTTTGATTAAGACCTGAATATCCAACCCACAAGGAATTTATACAATATGCACTTTTAGAAAACTTTCTATTTTAAAAAAAAGACAATTACTTAAACAGAATATATTTTGGAGTAATAAAAATTCAAATATTTTTGGTATTTTTGATATTTTCACAAAACAATAACAACTTAAAAAGATAACTAAAGTTTTGTAGATGAAAAACACTTAATAAGAAACATATATTTCTTCTTATCATGAATCAGTAATAATTATAGAAATTCTCTTGTGGAAGTGTGCAAATTGTGTTGTGCCAAATAGGAGCAATAATATTTTTTACCCTTACTAGAGTTGCTATAAAGAACATTTGCTAATTTAAAGTTTGAATTGTTCTGAAGATTGGCTAGGCAAGGAAGATACTAGCTCCACTCTAGAATTCCCTTGATTCCCTCCACCTAGGGGCTAACATCTCGTATCAGAACCTAAAACAATAAACCAAGTTGGGGGCTTTAACCTGTCATTTTAAAGTCCTCTAACTCTACACCCTTCAATGAATATTTCTCTATTTATTTGCACTCAATCATATGAACTACATTCTCATTCATACAACCTCGTGTGATTCTTTCTAATTGTTGAGTGAGGCAATACCAGCTCGGTTATTATATGTTCTCACAATAAATTTTAACATCTAGAGTGGCTAAATCAAGAAGTAAATGAAGTGCATGGATTTAAATCAGAACAACTTCTTCCATCATTGAAGATCAATACTTTCCACAACTTCTGTCCAAAACTTAATTACTTATCTTTTCTAGAAGAAAGATAAAGAAAACTACTCAGAATCCAAGGAGAAAACAAAATCACACTTTAGTTTGAAAGAAGAAATCATTGTCAAACCAACAACAAGTCTCAATTAAAACCAAAGAAATCTCAAAGCAAAAAGATAAAAACTTATCTCAAGTTCTCCACCAAAATCTTGAAGTTCCTTTGAATATCTTCTCTTTACTATCACTCAAAATAAACTAACAAGAAGGATAAAATAAAAGGAAAAGTGGTGCCTGAAAATCTCTCTGAGCTAACGAACTAACTCCCCAAATGAGAACTTTCAAAACTTTCCAATACTATCAGGACTCTTTTCAAAGTCCTCTCTTCTTTCTTTTATAGTTTTCCAAGAGGTGCCTTAGAAAATCTTCAAAATATGTCTAGATTCGATGTATTTATCCAAGAGATGCATTCTTTCACAATAATTTTCATCCATGGTGGTTATAACCACCTATTAAGCCAATGGGTGCCTCAAAAACCTCTTCAAAATTCACAAAAACCAAATTTACTTGCTTAATAACAGCCACTGGCGCGTAAGCGCGACGTAGGCGCGAGGCCTCTAGCGCTTAGGCGCGGGCTTCTCTGTTTAACTGATGCTTAAGTGTCGGATCTGGTGCTTAGGTGTTAAAACTCTTTTGCATATAACTGGAGCTTAAGCGCCGTCAAAACTCTTTTGTACAATTTTTCACCTTTTTGCTCCAAATTTGATCCTTTTTCAATTCTTTAAGCAATTTTTCCATTTTTACTTATATCTGCAAGAAAAACACAAAAATACCTTCCATTATAGCGCAATATCTCAAAAATAGGTATAAAAATATGTCTAAAAATGCTATATATTTTAGCTGTATCAGATGACGACGTAAAACCAAGCGCTTTGTGGGAGGCAACCCATAGTTATCAGTGTGTTTTTATTTTGATTGTCGTTTTATGTGTGATTAAGAAAATTTGGGGCAGTATTTTTGAGACTATTATGTGTTAGTATTGCTTTTAAGACTTTATTTAGTGATCTAGACATATTAAATTGAGAATTTGGATGTTAAGATGACTAGTGCAAAAATGTGCATTGACGCTTAAGCACGGCAGTTTAAAAACATGTGTGGAATTAATTCTAGAAGGGAAAACTGCCTAGAAGTTTGCAAAAATGTGTCAAGGCAGTTTCTAAACGTGTGTAGGAGTTATTGGAAGGATTTAGACCTATAAATAGAAGGGTTTGGTGAAGGAATTTCACCCAGATCATTTCTAGCCTTAAAGTCTAAGAGAGAAATAGATTTTCAGATGATTTCTTCATGGGAGATGGATTTGAAGAAGGAGGAGACCATGAGGAAGAAATTCATTAGTCAAGGTGCACAAGAGATGTATAACAATTTCTTAGCCGTTAGTATTGAAGGGATATCAGAGAAGATCAACAAAATTGAAGATACCATGTATGTACTACAGACTAAGGTATTGGAGATTCATGCACATCTTGAGCATATTATATGGCAATTGAAAATGCAATTTTGACACACTAGTTACATAGAGGAAGTGAATAAGGAGATGTTTCTTAAGAAAAAGTGGATTGAAGAAGATTGCATCAGAGCACGTCACCAGCGTCCGTTTTATCAACTTTATATTTCAGTTTCCCTAGGAGAGACTAATGAAAGACCTGAATTTGTTCCTTCTAATGAAGAATGGAATTAAGTTCTATGTTTCAAGTTATGTTTTTTTGTGTTTAAAGATGTTGTCTTTAAGTATTTTAGTGTTCAAGACTTTCTTTTAGTGTTTGTGTTACCTAGGTGTTTAATTGTGAAAATTGTTAAGTGTTTGTATTTTGAAAAATTTTCTCATCCAAGACTATTTGCAATGAGGACTAAGTGTTTAAATGTATTTTTACTCATTTGTGAATTAATATAAGTTTGTTTGTGTGAAATTTTGTGTTGTTTTAGCCTCGAATTGAAATAGTTATTAAAGAGAATTTTGAAATAAAAGAGAGTTAGAGGATATTGAAAATAGTCATTTAAGTGCTATGAGACCATTTAGGGGTGGTTTACTTAGTTAAATAGTGCATTTTTTTTAATTTAAAATTTTTCAAAATTGTGCACTGGGGCCTAAGAACCACAACTCGCACTTAAGCGTAAGAAAACCCAAGAGGCAGGCGCCTAAGCGTCGCTTACCCGCGCTTAAGCGCCGGCTCACAAAAACCGGTTCGTGAACTGTTAAAAGTGAAAATTTGAGCCAAAAATTGCCATTTTTATACTCCCATCACCTGAGAGCTAAGGCACACCATTAAGTGGATATTTCTTGGTGGAATCAAGAAAAATAAGCTAGATTCAAATTTCTTAAGGTAAGAGCTTTACTTCTATGCAAAAATTTTAGATTTTTCACCATGTATTTTGAGTACATTTGGAAGAATTTGAAAATTCAATATTCATGATGAAAAATGAGGAAACATCTATGGAAATTGCATAGGAAGTGTAGTTTAAGTTTTTGGAAGTTTAGTTTAGTGGTTTAGACTTGATTTTTGAAGTTATTATTGGAATTTATCAAATTTGTAGAATGGCACCAAGAATGAAGAGGAGCAAAGGCAAAGCCCCTTTCGATTCGAGTAAATTTGTTAGTTCAAAAGCTCAAGGTCGATATAGTGATGTGTTGCAATCACGCAAACTGATTCAGGAGTGATGTTTTAGAAATCTAGTTGAAGTTGTGAAAGATTTAATTGTTCGCCGACAGTGGGAACGATTCTATTATTTTTTTGTTGTGGCAGTTATATCGGTTGTGAGGGAGTTCTATGCGGGGAGTTCTATGCAAATCTCCTTGAAGCTGAAGACAATTGAGTTATGGTTTGAGGAAAGTTGGTACCTTTTTTGCCAAAGGTAATCAACTTATTTTACCATTTACCACCGGATATGTTATGGTTTTATGCAAATTACAGTCCTACTGAAGCATAATTAGACGAGATTACTTCTTACTTGACTATTGGGAGAGGACTTTGAAAGATCACTAATGAGAGGAGAGTAAATTTCCCAACTTCAAAGTTATGAACACCTTTGAAGGCCTAGCACTATTTCATTTCTGCTCGTGTGCTTCTGACCAATCATCTCAGTGAAGTGACCAGAGAAAGAGCGACGTTGAACTATTGTATTCAAGAGGGAAAGCTCAATAACATTGGAGCTTTGATCTGTCAGACCATCATCACTTATGCTACAATTGTTACAACTGCAGGTCTGGGATTTGCTTCCTTGATCCATTCTTTGTGTGAGCAGGCTAGAGTTAAATATGATAGCTGGGAGGAAGTGTTATTACCTCTAAAGCCCATCACTAAGGTGAATGTGAAGACTTATTCGGAGCATTCAATTTTTTACTGGAGAGGAGGATTTTTTGGGAGCTATGGAATGGAGACGTCTGTTGCTTCTACCTCTGTTGCTTCTACATCTAGACCATCTACCTCACGTGCTTCTACATCTCGAGGTGAATCTAATGAGACCCGAGATCTATTATTGCAAAGGATGATGGATAATATTAACTTTACCATTGATAGGGTGCAAAATTTAGATCATTTCACAGAGCATACTGATAGGTATAATAGGAGAAAAAGTGATTATGAAGAGAAATTTTACTCATCTATGGAGAGCCTCATTAGGGGTAACCAAGGAGTGCAATTTCTACCATATCCTAGATACCCTGATTATGAACCTGCAAAAGTTTGGGATAACGGTGATTTAGAGGATGAAGAGTAGAGCAAAGAGATTTATTTTATGATTATAATATGATATGAACTATGTGGTACGGGCTTGCTACATTTGCATCTGTGGGTTGCTTTGAACTATGTGATGTGGTTTGTACTTTTATGTTTAAGTGAGAATTGTGATGTTATGTGTTTTCAATGTTTGGACTAGAGACATGTTTTTAAATTTTAGGGTAGTAACTTTTGTTTTGTGTTTAGTACTATGAATTAGTTAGTTTAGAACTTAACTTAATGTCATATCTGTTATAAAGTAGAAATCTTGCTAACTTAGATCTTAAACTTGAAATTCAGAAACTGCTACCCTTTATTTTTCTTTTATCATGTTTGTAAGGTTGTCTTTATGTTAAGATTGTGATGTCAGTAGTGTGTATGTTTCTTTTTATGCTTATACCCACTATTTCGAAGTCGATTGAACCTTTACATTTTAAAGCAAAATGAAAATATTGAAAATTTGATCAAAACTTAATTTGTACCCTATTTTTAGTTTTATACTTGTATCAGTAAGGTTTTAAATTCCTGTTAGCATGTAATTTTTAAATTTTTATTCCTGCTTATATATATCTGATACTAAATTTGTTAAAAATTTAAATTCTGGGGGGATGAAAATATTTTCAAAATTGGAATTTTATTTGTTCTCATATGTGATACAAGTGAATTTGATTTGAAAAGAAAAAAAATTGACTATGTATATAAAGTTATATTAAGGAAGTAAAATTTGATTTTAAAAATGAGTAAGAAAATTTAGTTAAAATTTTTAGTAATGAAGAAAAACTTTAAGTTAAAAAGTTTTAAGATGAGAAAATGATTAATATAAGTAACTATCTTTAATAAGAAAATTTTATTTTTGAAAAATTTAGATAATTTAGGCTTTTATTTTTAATTCTTAAATTTCTTTAATTAAAATAATTTTCAAAACTGTTATTATATTTATAAGTAAAAGAATTATATCAAGACTTTGCTTTAGGAGAGGAGAAGTGATTCAAAATCATTAAAGACCTATCCAAATATAGTAATCCTGGCCTGCAAAAGAAAAGAAATAAAGAGAAATAAAAGAAAAAAATAATAAAATAAAAAGAGAAAGAAAAGAAAAAACAAAGAAAAGAAAATGAGAAAGAAAAGAAAAACAAAAAGAAAAAGTGAAAAAAAAATTATGAAGGAGAAGCTTAAGGATTATTGCTAATCAAAAAATGGTTCTACATTTGATCTTTTTAAAGTATAAGACTTGAGAAACTCTTAAGCTTATATATATAATAGTAAGTGAAATTACTTTTAATGAAAATTTTTAAGTGGAGATAAAAAAAGGACTAAATTCTAAATTTGGAAAATCTACAATGTATTTCTGAATTAGATAGAAACTCATATTTTCATCTTTCTTATTTGAAAGAATTTCTAAACTTTAAGTTGATCTCATTTACTGAATATTTTTTCTAACTTGAACTACTATATTTCTAAATTTAAATTTTAGTAACTCCTAAAGAAACTCTCATATACATATCATACATATTTAGTTTTTAAAGATTGAAGTGTCACTTGAGGACAAGTAACATTTTAAGTTTGGGGGATTTTGATACACCTAAAAAATATAGTGTTTTTAGAAATATTTTTATACCTATTTTTCTGATATTGTGTTTTAATGGAAGGTATTTTTGTTTTT
>NW_018251517.1:0-29523 GCF_001263595.1 Phalaenopsis equestris | reverse complement strand
ATAAGTCTTTATATATTCATTTACATCCCTAAACATAGTAGACCAATAAAAACTAGATTGCAAAATTTTTGCAGTAGTTTTAAACACCCAAAAATATCCCCTGAATTCAGAATTATGACATTTCCCAATAACATCCTGAGTCTCTTGTAAGGGTAAGTACCTCCTAATCATTTGATCTTTGCACTTCTTATAAAGGTACTTGTCATCCAAAAAATAGTATTTGACATAATGTAAAAATTTCTTATGTTGATGGTATGTCTGGTCATAGGATAAAATATCACTAACTATGTAATTCCCTATGTCAGCATAACACGAAATGTTCCAATCAGTAACAACTAGTAGCTTCTCATAAAAAAAAATTCATTGATATCCTCACCAAATGCACATGAATTCCTCTGATATAGTCTTGATAAATGATACGCTATGTGACTCTCAGTACCTTTTCTATCCCTAACTTCAATATCGTACTCTTAAAGTAACATGACCCATATGATTAACCTTGGTTTGACATCCTTTTTTGACATTAGATATCAAATGGCAGAATGGTCCGTATGAATAATACACTTGGTACCAATCAAATACGGTTTGAATTTGTTAAACACATATACTATACCTAGTAGCTTCTTTTCAGTAGTGGTGAGCCTTATTATAGGTCTTACTTCATAGTATATAGCCTGAAAAATTTTATCACACCTTTGTCCTAAAACTGCCCCTATAGCTTAGTCACTTACATCACACATTTATTCAAAAAGGCTTCCCCAATCAAGTGAAACAATATTGGGAGCAGTGACTAAATTCTCCTTTAAAGTGTTGAAGGAAGCTAGGCAATTCTGTTCAAAATCAAATAGAACATTATTTTCCAATAGATGGAATAAAAGTTTAGCAATTTTGGAGAAATCCTTAATGTATCACCTATAAAATCTAGCATATCCCAGGAAACTTCTAACACCCCTTACTGAAGTTGGTGGGGGATGTTTTTCAATAACCCGAATTTGGGCTGGGTCTATCTTTGTGCCTCTCTCATAAATTTTGTGTCCCAAAACAATTCCTTCTGAAACCATAAATTAACATTTTTCCCAATTTAGAACAATATTAGTTTCTTCACACTGTCTCAATACCTTGGCCAAATGATCCAAACAAGAATCAAATGAAGGGCTAAACACTAAAAGATCCTCCATCAATACTTCTATACATTTCTCAACCAAGTCTCAGAAAATTGACATCATGCACCGTTGAAACATCGCAGGTGCATTACATAACCCATAGGGAATTCTCCTAAAAGTAAAATTCTAATAAGGAATCATGATTGTGGTCTTATCCTGCTCCTCAAGAACAATAAGAATTTGATGATACCCTGAATACTCGTCCAAAAAGCAAAAATATCAGTGGCCAGCTGGCCAATCCAACATTTGATCTAAGAAGGGTAAATGAAAATAATCTTTCATAGTAGTAGAGTTTAATTTTTTGTAATCAATATTTATTCACCACTCAGTGATATGTCTAGTGTGGATCAATTCATTTTGTTCATTCAGTAGCATAGTCACCCCTTTTCTTAGAAACACAATGAATAAGGCTAACTTAAGCTCTGTTTGAAATGAGATAGATAATACCTGCATCAAGCAACTTCAAAATCTACTTTTTGAAATCTTTTTAATAACAAGGTTCAATCACCTATGAGGATCCACCTAGGGTTTATAATTTTCTTCCATCAGGATCCTATGCATACATATCGAAGGACTAATACCCTTTATGTCTGCTAGAGTCCATCTAAAAGCTTTCTTAAAGTTCCTTAGAATGTTCATCAATTTTTTCTCTTGTGAGCTACTTAGTTCTAAGGATATGATTACCGGTAGTATAGATGATTTCCCCGAGTAAGCATACTTCAAATATTTGGGAAGTACCTTCATGTCAAGTTCTGGGGGCTCATCATTGGATGGAACAAGAGGTTTACAATTTTTTATGGTATCAAGTATCTCAAACCTCTCCCTAACTACTCTTGGGGTATCTTCTACCAGTAGAGCAGATTCATTCATAACATCTGTAGAATCATCCTCACTCAAATCTTGATCCATTGATTTAACTTCATAACTCTCCCGAAAGTGGCTACTACACAAATAATCAATCAATCCATCCTATAACATGCATCTTCATTATAGTCAAAAGGAAGCTTCATAAATTTTAACACATTAAATGTTACCTCGTGATCGTTCACTCTCATTATCAACTCTCCTTTCTACATGTGAATCATCGCTTTACTAGTGATTAGGAAAGGTCTAATTAATATGATGAGGATCTTTTTATCTTCCTCCATGTCTAATATAATGAAACCAATAAGGAAGATAAATTTATCCACCTTCACAAGTTTATGCTCAATAGCCCTTCTCAGATAAGTGGTCGAGTGATCGAAAAGCTGACGGGTTACAGTGGCAGGAAAAACCTCTCGTAATCCCAACCTCTTAAATATGCACAACGAGACAAAAGTTTAATATTGACACCTAAATCACATAGAGCCTTCCCATAAAAATTCTGTCCAATAGCACATGGAATAGCAAAGCTCCATGGATTCTTAAGCTTCTGAGGAAGCTTCTTTTGAATGATAACATTACACTCCTCGTTGAGTGCTACTATCGTATACTCTCCAAAGTTCCTCCTCTTATCAAGGATATCCTTCATGAACTCCACATAGTCGAGCATCTGCCCCAAAGCCTCAGGAAAAAGAATATTGATCCGTAGCTTCTTGAAAACTTCCAAGACTTGAGAAAATTGTTGATCTAGCTTTTATTTCTAGAGTCTCGGAGGAAAAGGTGGTGGTGATCTTTCTAATTTATTCATATTGGGTCAGACTGGTTTCCCTAAATCCTTGGAAAGGTCTTACATAGGTATTTCAAGTTTCATATTCTAATTCTCCACCTTAGAATTTTTTTGGACCACTTCCTCTCACTCACTTCCACTCCTTAACTTGACTGCCTTCACGTGCTAACTATTCTTTTCTTTAGGGTTGTTCTCAGTGTTACTAGGAAGAGTTTCTCTGGGTCGACTGCTAAGTGAGTTTGCATTCTATTCCAATTGGTTCTCAATGTTCCCATTAACCATACCTTGTCTTTGTAATTGGTTCCCCATTTACAAAACAACTTCCTCCCAAGACAACTTCTTCTCCTAAAATTGTTGGTTTGCATTAAAACTAGGAGGATAAAAAGGTCACAGGTCAGAACTACCCTGATTGTTCAAAATTTTAAAAGGGTTAGGTCGATTACTTCCCGATTATTGGTCTCCTGCACCTTGATTATTATTCCAATTGAAGTTAGGGTGTTCTTCCAACTAGGATTGGAATAATTTGAATGAGTTGTTCGTCTTATTATTGATCACATTTAGGGTCTCAAGAGATGAAATGTTAGCATTAACTGGTTTTATGAATGAATTTTTCTCAATTTTTTATGATTCTTAAGGTTGGTTCATCCCAAACTAGTTTATCTTCCTAGATATAGTAGCTACCTAATTTAAACATTGTTCAATCAATTAAGATTCATAAAAAATCTTAAATAAACAAACATAAAGCACAATAAATGTTTTAAAATTAATAAATAAGTATAAACAATAAATTCAAACTTAATCGGAACATTCAAGTCTAAATTCAATTTAAGTTAACCTCAATTTCATAATGTCAAACTTAAATCCAAATCAAATTTAAAACTCACATTAAACTTAGATGTAATTCAAGTAAAATCCAATATTCAAAACACCTTAATCCATATCTATTTCAAAACTAAAATACAAACAATTAAATAAATTCCTTAGTCTACATAAATTTACATCCAAGTTCAATAATCAAATCACACATAAATTACAACCCAAATTTCTTATGAATTTATACATAATCTAATCCAAACTTCTCATAAATTGATCCAACCCACAAGTATGCAGTAATTTAACTTCCAAAAGATGACAAAAAATTTGACCCAATTTATATTTAGCGACTAGTGTGCAAAATCAATGTTATAAAATTTAGAAAATAATTTACACACTATGAGTACTATGCAAGTATACGTATCATTTCAAATAATATAGAATTTTTTTTAAAAACCACAATATCAATCCCACATGGAAGGTGGTAACTTTATGTATTTTACTAAGAAAAACCTTTTCATTAAACAATATAATATAATCTAGGAAAATATGAAAGTAATTAAAGTAAGAAATACAATTTACTAATTACTACGAGTACAACTTATAAGTAAATGCAGAGACTCGAAAATAACTAAAATTAGAAAATTCAAGATATTTAAGGAGACTTTCTTCTTGCAAGTAATTCATAATTAGTTTAGGATTTCAAATGTTTAGAAATTTTAACTATGATTTTGTGATAAGCAGGAGCATACCTAGTCTTACTTCTTTCGATGTGTAAAGAGTATTGGCTAATCTAAATATGGTTTCAACCTGTATAATAGTGCTGGGTAGGTTCTAGTCTCTCACTCCTAGATTACCCACTGTGCCCTCTCTATAGGACCTACTAGTGACCCTTAGTTCTAAACTCTAGACCAAATTGATAAGAGAATCTAGCATGTCACTCTAGAAACATCAATTCAACACCCATCAAATCTTATCTCCCTATCTATTTGCACTCCCTCTCTAGAGGCTGCCATGGCTCTTTCTGAAGTGAAGTATGATACTTACTAGTTGAAAAAATCTTAGCCCTCTTAGGTCTATAAATTTCTCAACAAATTTTGACAAAATAAATGATAAGTTTGCAAAGTAAATGAAGAATTGGTGAAAATACCATCACAAATTTGTAGATAAAATGAAATTCAAAACAAATCAAAACCACAACTTGATTACTTCATATTGCAATGAGAAAGAAGAAAATGACTCAGAACAGATGGGTATAACAAAATAAAATATATTTATAAAACTCAAATCCATAGTACAATACTTAAAGAAAAAGATACAAATACTTATCTCAAATGTTTACCCAAGTACTCCTTTGAAGTTTCCTGACTTATTTGACTCCACAAGACTCTTACAAGACTCACAATACTCCAGAAATCACAAAGAATCACCCAACCTCACTAAGAAGGCCACCCACTCCATGTGGGTGCCTCCCCTTCTCAAAAGGACTCTAGAACTCCCCCTTGACATTTAGATTTAATCCATATATATAGATCTTCAAAAATGATCAAGGGTTGCTTCAGACATCTCTTTAAAACTCTGCATCATTCAGTGGATCTTCTAGAAAAGAACTGTGGTGCATAGGTGCCAAAACTGTCATGCCTAGGCGCTAGCCACAATCTACATCTGACGCCTAGGGGCCAGCTCGACTGATTTTGATAATTTTCTTTAGTTTGGCCCATTCTGCTCCTTTTTTATTTATTTTTTCTCATTTTTGATCTTAAACTCTTTTTCTTGCACCTTTAACTAAATACAAAATTCTTTTCACTAAAGTATAAATCCTTAAAAATGGGTATAAAATGTGCATAAAAAATAGGTAAATTTTGAGGTGGATCAATTCCCCAAAACTTAAATATTACTTGCCCTCAAGTAACACTATAACTTTAAAAACCAAAACTGTTAACCTGTGGTAGTGGATTTATTTTCTTAGATAAATAAAAATTTTCTTTAGAAATTTCATAGTCCAACTTAGAAGAATTTCTAGTAAAGCAGAATATATCTAAGGTATCAGAACATTTAGTATTAAATTTAGAAATATTGATTTTCTATTTAATTCAGATATAATTAAAATTTCCTCAAACTTTAAATTTTTAGAAAAATATTAATTTCAAAATTTATGACTTCTATATTGAAAATAATTTTAACTAATACTTTCAGAAATTAAGCAAAAGTTTGATCTTAAGTTTTCTTTCTTAAAAAGATTCAAGTTAAACCAAATTTTTAATTATGTCATATTCCTAAAGCTTCTCCTCTCTTTTTCATACTTTTCTTTTCTTTTCTTTTCTTTTTTCTCTTTTTTTCATTTACCTTTTCTTTTTCTTTCAAGATCTTTTTAATCCTTAATTTTTTTTCAGGTGAGGATTACTATATCTGGATAGACCTTTGATGATTTTGAATTTCAATATCTCTTCTCTAAAGTAAAAAAACTTATTTTATTTCCTTAACTAAAATCTAATATAAGTTTTTGCAAAAGAATTTTCATAGAATCTAAATTCTTTAATAAGTATTATTCTAAAATTTTTCAATTTTTAAAAAATTCAATTTTTGATATTTTAAATAATAAAATAATTTCCCTAATATTTTCTAATGAATATCTTAACTTTAGTTTCATCGTTTTTACTAACTTTTCTACTAAGTTCTCTCTATCATGTCTAAAGATCAAAAGTTTAGTATCTTAAAGATACCACCACATATCACATGTCATTTAAAAAGCATCATCAAATTAAATACAGGCTATTGAGGACAAATAAATTTAAGCTTTAAAATGATTTTTCATTCCGTCAAACTTGATTTTAAACATGTATAACATTAAGCATATAAAATATAAGTAGGAATTTAGAAATTATATCTATCACAAATGTCTATCAGAAACATCTACAATTATTAATCAGGATAGAAAATATGTAGCAAAAAGTAAATCTAAACTAAGACATGTTGAAATGAAATTGAACAAAAGGAAAGTTGCTGACCTCACTTTTGGTTGAGGTTTAGTTTTCCCTCTTTAGTAGTCTAAGGTCTAGTCATAAGATTTTCCTATTGACTATTCCTAGAAAACTAGAAAAGGAACCCTCACCTTTAGAAACTCTAAACTCTTATGTGCTCAACTTAAAGTTCCATATACTAGTCCTAACTTCTAGCACTTAGTAGGTGTGACCACTATAGAGGAAGCTCAAGGGGAGTCTTCATAGGGCTGCGTGGCCTTAAGGTTGACCCTAGGTATTGGTCTGGAGCTAGTTCACTCACTTGCACGCACTTGCACACACTTTCACTCACAACCCTAAAACCCAGATTTGTTGACTTTGATCCCTTGATCTTTTGGGAAGCTCATGTAGATGGTCCCCTAGACCCATTGACCCTAGGCTGGGGTTTAGCTAAGACCAGTATATAGAAGACCCAAATGGGGATTTCATTGGTCCATAGCTCATATAAGGTGGCTTGCACCCCAATTCTATCAAAATATCAAACTTAGCCTTTTGCCCCCAAATCAACCCAAATTACCTAAATGCCCTTGAAACCTTAAATTTGACCAAAATTCCTAAATTCATCCAAAATACCCAAAATTATTAAAAAATCATTTCAAACCATTTGAAACTACCCAAATTTCCCAAAACATCACAAAAATTCTGAAATTACCAAAATCCCTCAAATTTACCAAAATTACAATCCCACAAATTTACCAAAATTACAAAAATACCCTTGGTAGCCCAAACTTTCCCAAAACCCTCAAATTCATTTAAAATGTCCCCAAAACCAATTTAGATGCTTTAATTGAACCTAATTTGGCCAATTTGACCAAAAAGCCCCAAATTGCCTTTAAAGACCCAATTTCTCCAAATTCACCTCACATACCCATCAATTTTGCCCCAATCCTCCTTAATTTCAATTCTAAACTCAAATTCATCTTTCATATGATTAATTCAAACCAAATCCAAGCCTAATTGACCCATGCTTTGAGCTTAATTTTGATCCAAATTAAACCCCAATTTTGAACCTATGACTTAATCTCACCTAATTGAACCATATGATCCACTCAATTGCCCTAATTTGAATCCTAAATTCTTCCTAAAAATCCTACACATCAAATTGGACATTTATTTGGCCTTGGTCAAGCCTCAATTTCACTCAATTTTAACCCAAATTCAAAATCCCCAAAATTTCCCCAAATCGGCTGTCTCCAAATTCCACCAAATTGAATGCCCTAACCCCAAAATTGACACCTAATTTATGTTGAAAAACTCTTTATGACATTACTTTAGACCATTTTGAACCATAAATTTGGATCTAACCCAACCTTAGCCTAACCTAAACTCAAGTCTAACCCAACGCCTCCAAATTGACTAAAAGCCCAACATCCTCCAAATTGAACCTCCAAACCAATTCAAAATCACTCCAAATCTTTTCTAAACTCCTTATGAAAATAATCTACAACAAATTGATCAATCAATTGGACTCAATGTCATGGTTAGCCTAACCCAAACCCAACTTCTAGCCATTTTGACCCAAATTGAACCCCTTCACCAAAATTGACTTAGCCATGCCAAAGTCACCAAATTAATGTCACTATATCCACCATTTGCATCACAATTTGAACTAATGACTAGCCTAAACCCACCTAAACCACTTAGGTGAGCTATGGATCAATGGTCCCTTGTTTTAAGGGATCTTAATCATATTTGGGCCTTATTTGAAAATACTCTGCCATCATCACTTGCCATTGGGAGTAAATCATAATTAACTCTTCCCTGATCTTCCTAAGTTAAGAAGTGACTAAACCCTGGCCAGCCACCTCCTTAGCCGTCAGAAACAACCACCCAAACGAGCCCCCATTGGACAAAACTCAAAACTAAACTCACCTGAGCTGACCAAGTTTGATTGGTCACTAGAGCTCTTCATACCTCCACCTAAGAATCAATTTGCACCCACCAATTGACCTTGGTGGCCAACCCAAGCCTTTTTATTTAATCAGCCCCCTCCATGGACAGAGGAGAACGAACCAAAATCCTAGGGGAAACTCTCCCAAAATCTCACCAGAGACTCTCCAAGCATTCCTAAGCTCAAGCCAACCATCTTTCCCCTCTGGTTACCTCTGTGAGAGTTCAATTTTGAGCTCAAAAATAGGCCGAAACCAGGACATTATTCTCCACAACTCCACAGTGAACCAAACTCAAATTAATTGTGCACACATCATCTCCACAGTGAAAGGAGTTAATCCCCCACAAAAGCACCCTCTCAAATAGCCTCTAACCTAGCTATTGACCAACACCTAAAATGGAGTTCGATCAAAATCATAGCTAGAAAATTCATCAGAGAACAAGACTTCATCTGAAGGTTTGTTGGAATCAACCGAAGCTACCACAACCATCTGATTGAGACCTTCCAACCATCTGATTGAGGCCTCCCCTCTCAAACAAAGGTATTTAGCTCTATCCCTAGCCCGAGCTTCTATTGATTCTCCATTTGTAATGGCTTGATTTCATACTTGACTAATTGTGTTTGTCTTGAGTAGATGAAGGTTTAGAAACAAACCCCATGTGATTTGGTTGAGTCTATGCAAAGATATTAGGGTTTTAGTGTGAACGGTTCTCGGGCTAAGTCATTTGGGGACGATAACGGAGAGCCGTCCAATCGCGCATTTATTTAATCAAGGAGGAGATCGAGCTGGATGAATCTTTGGAGCAAAAAGGTGGGCCACATGGTAGCTCAGGTGGATGGCGGCATCGAATAACGAAGCGCTGCGTGTGAGCTCGGAGCCGTCGTAGGATGAGGTGGCGCCGCATGGATAAGTAGAAAAATATGGATTTTATGAATTTATTTTAATACTCGAACTTCAAAAGTCCATATATTTCTCTAGAAAAATTATAAAAATAAAAAAGAAATATCCTCTTGCTTAGTGAACAGAAGAGAATAATGTGGACAAAAAATAAAAATTATTTGCCAAGTATATGATTTTTATTTAATTAAATACCCTCTGTGATATTTCAATTCTCACTGAGTAAATATGACTCACCATGAGTTGAAATTTTTAAGGTTTATTCCTCATCATAGAGGGGATGTTCTCTGATTTTTCCAAGCTCAGAAGACTTCTTTATACTTCTAGCCCTAATTTTCAAGCTAGGGTGACCATTTTGGCTTACTTTAACTGTATAAATCAAAATATGAGGATAATTTTAGTAGGTTTCAAAAAATATTATGATCTTTTGATTTATTTTGTACATTTCTATATTTAATCAAATGTATACACCTTGTGTTAATTTATGTAAATTATTTACTTATCAAAAGTTGACAAAATCAGTTTCACATTATGCATAAAAATCATATTTACTTACTGTAAAAATTTAAAAATTATTTGGCTTAGTTTAAGCACTAAAATTGATTTTTAAAGAAACTTCGTATTTTTGTACAAAAGTAATTATAATTAATTAAATAAGTTTAGAAAAATCATGAAAAATAGTTTTCTGAGTTCCTTGTGATCTGGGGCATTTAATAAAAATAAAATCTATTTTTATGAAAATATGTCATTTTCAAAGTGTAATTAGAATTAAAAATAATTAAAATAATCAAAATTTTCAAAAATATAAAAAATGGTTCAAAATGTGTACAAGCTTTCCCTGATCATTTAGAATTCATTAAGATATTTTTTCCTAAATTTTCTAAGTTAAAAATAAATTTTAAAAGCTTAAAAGTGACTTTTTCTAATTTTCTCTTTAAAATAATTATAATAAATAAACTAAAAAATTATAAAAATACAAATTTTGCTGAGTTTTTTGAACTTAGAGAGGTCTAATAAAAATAGAAAAATAATTTTGGTAATAAAAAAATTATTTTCTATTTAATTAAATCTTTGAAATTGATCCAAAATTAAATAATAATAAAAAAAATTAATTCAAAAAATTATGAAATTTTGCCTAGGTGCTTCTCTGACTCAAGGAAACCTCTAATAAATTTCTCATAAAAAAACCTTTATTTTGGATAGTTAAATAAATCAATTTTGAAAACCCTTTTTCCTAAATTAAAAACATGAAAGAAAAACCACATTATTCTCTTCTGATGTGTCAATTAACTCATGGATATGCCACTCTGAATGCTCAAGTCATTTGAGTTGTGTTTAATGAGTTATGAGGTAAAGTACCCCAAGGGCAAAATAGTCGTTTTAAATTTTGGTTCTTAATCAAAATTTAGGGTTAACCAAGGGAAAAATGGGAAATTTTGATCTTAATGAATGTGATTAGATGATTGAAATACAATGGGAATAAAAGATAGGAACTCACTCACCACCTTGCAAAACATCAACAAGATCATAATTCTCCTAATCTTTGTGACTCTGAAGTCAACTAAGATCAAATGATTCTAAGTGATGGGCTTATCTTGAGCCTAAGATTGATGATGATGTGATCTTTCAATTAGAATACATATCACTTAAATAAAAAATTTTGATTATCACCATTTCACCTATCTTGATTGTTAAAGGCTTAGTAGTGACATAGGCTTGATATCTACATTCAATTGATTGGATCTAGAAGATAACATGATTGGTGATTAACATCTTTAAACACTACAAGCCTAGTATTAATTGCGGGGACCACAATCTTAAATAACTTAAACTTGCCTTAGGGGCACCCACTCACATAACTTTTAAATAAAACATCAATTGATTAATTAAGTATCCTATTCTTAAGATAATTAAATTGTCAAGTTTCACTGAGCAACGGGGTAGTCACACTTCAACCTCGGATGATTAATGAAACAATATGATAAGTACAAAATGAACTCAAAATATTCCAAGAAATCTTCAAAGTGGTCCAGGGTCATGCCTCGAGCATTTTGAAATCTATTGGACATTATGAAGGGAAAATTGGACTTGCCATATTTTTGTTCTAAAACTATCCACTAGGATCTTCTGAGATTCAATAAAGTCACAACTCGGGTTTTGTAGTTAAACCTTCATCTATTCCTGCAATTTAAATTTCCTACAAATATATATACATGCCTTGCAAGTACTAACCTTTCTGGTGGAGGAACGAGAAGAATCGACAGGTACACTTTTAAATTATTGCATTTACCTTTTTGTACTTCTTGCCTCGAGCTTGCATGTTAAACAACGATGACACCCTGCATGAAAACTAAAACTGCTTGGATAGCCGTAAAACCAAATCCAAAACTAAAAATCAATCAAGATAAAAATTTACCGCGACGATATTCAAAATATAAGACAACTCAAAATTTAATTACAAACAAAACGAAACAAAAATTGCAACTAAATTAAAACGTCTCTATCAAATGATCGGGAATCCCTTGGAGGAGGTAACCTACGGTTGCTAACGAGATTTCCCACGGTCTTATGGAACTCAGTAGGTTGAGTTTAGTAA
The DNA here is from genome assembly GCF_001263595.1 of Phalaenopsis equestris. Taxonomy (NCBI): domain Eukaryota; kingdom Viridiplantae; phylum Streptophyta; class Magnoliopsida; order Asparagales; family Orchidaceae; genus Phalaenopsis; species Phalaenopsis equestris. The sequence continues at coordinate 17,494 of NW_018251517.1, read as the reverse complement.
ATTCATTTGGACTAAGTGAATGTGAAAGAAAATTGTGGTGCAGGAATGAGGGAACCGTATGATTCAAACCGGTATCGCTTTAATCAACTTTAATATGCCCCATAACATTTAGATAACCATGACCCTTAGGGATATCTAATTTGACATTATAACTTGACACATTAGAAAATCTAAACTCATCACAACGAGGAGCTTAGAGCTAGCATTGTGGGCAACACGACCATCTTCAACAACAGAACATGTCTACATCAGCTAAAGCATTCTTTCTTTAGAATTAAATAACAAAGCCATAAAACTTCGAGGTAGTTTGCTTATGCAACATAAATCCTCAAATTTTCTTTAGGCTTTTGTATAGCTTTGTTGTATAATTGAAGCCCTAACTTGTCTTAGGATTCTGAGGTTGTCTTTCGTCACGACCAAAATCCTCATCTTCCAGGCTATTTGTGTGATCGTTTCATACAAATTTAAGCCCTAGTTAAAAAAATTATACATGATAAAACATTTAAATATTTCTCTCCAAAACTGAAGCCAAACCATAGGGTAGCTTGGAAAGTCACCGAGGTTGTCCTCCGGATCTATGACATCCGCTAGTCTCCTCCTTTGGATTCTAAAACAAAATATTTCAAAGTTGAGCCATTTCCCTTTCATACCTCTTTGTCCGGCCTCGTTGAAAAGTCCTATCCTTTTGATCTCTTTGAAGATAATATTCCCTGATTTTTATCGAGAGTTTTCTTAGGTGACTTCAGTTATCTAAGATGTAATTAACTATAGTTCATTTTGCATGGTGCTTACTAATTCACTTTGGCCATATGAGTAAAATTTCATTTTTTATGAGTGTGTGTTTAAGTTTATGTTAGGAAAGTTGTGTTATCTTACATAACAATTTGGAATATTTGCATTTGAACATAATGTAAATGTAGCATTTCCTACATTTTTATGTGTATGCTTGACATTAGTATCTTGTGCATATGTCATCATATGCCCATAGTGAATATATGCTTAACACATATGGAGATAGCTAGTTCACCTAGCACTAATCGATCCATGCATATGTCATCATATGCCCATAATGAATACCTGCTTAGCACATATGGAGATAGCTAGTTCACGTAGCACTAACTGATCTCATATATCATTTTGAGCTAATCTTACTATGTACTATATGATTATACTATGATATCTTATCGATGCATGCACTATCACTTCACCTAACATGAATGTGCACTACAGAGATACTTGCCATCTATTTTTGGCATGATCCTTTACCTTAAACAATCATGCTGAATAGGCAAGCCCTATGTGTTTATACACATTAATTGGTGCTTAGCATAACACTAATACTGAAATCATTTTTTTAGTTAATTATGTTACCTAATACGTAGATAGAGAATTCATATCCTATAAAACCATTTGGCATATCGATTCCGATTACTTACACCTAGCTCAAGAAATCGTGCTACACTAAATCATCTTACATGTTTGCATTATTGTATCTAAGTTCGCTTTTGATGAAAAATCATATTTTGTTAGATGTGTGACCTAATATCTATCATAATGCCTTATTGAGTATTGTTCTCTAGCTTATCTCAACTAGGAATGTGAATTATCACCTTATGATCAACAGGTGTTTAAATGTGTCATGAATCCAATAGTTTTAACATGCAACACTTAGGTCCAATTTTAAAAATAAAAAAAAAATTATTTTTTTCATATTATTATTATCCATAATATTTTAAAATATATTTTGTAATTAAAGCATCCATAATCTAGACCATTAATGAGTTCAAGCTTTAAAATTTATTTTACTTTAAATCATCAACTTATAAGTCATGCATAATAGATCTCTTGAAGCTTCATGATTGGGCTATGGAGACTGACACCATTAAAATCATGCACCAGCCTTAGCCACACATGTTTTACACACATATGTGCATTTGATTAGATCACCTTGTTCTAGATGCTTATTTATAATGGGGTAATTTTTAGTTAAGATGTTTATATGTCTGATTATTATTCCTTGGTTTGAGCCTAGCCAGACCTTTTATGTGTTGCCTTTTTATCTGTTTACTTAGTGTAAAGTTTGCACGTTAGTATGTTTGGGGCAATCTTTCTTCAAGGAACCATATCCAACTGTGTCGAGTAATCATGATTTAAACTGATGTCTTTTCTACAGGTGCTACTCTCCTCTTACAGGGCATGACTAACTATACGATTGCATTGGACAATTTATGCTAATTACTTTTAATGTGGTTGAGTCTTTTTGAATTCCACATGTATTTTTTATTAGAGTTTCTAGCTTTGAATCTGGATCAGAAATAAGATACGAGCATGGGTTCAAAGGTGCTTGATGTGTGGAATCGTGCGATGAGAACCATAAATAGTGTGTTTGTGACTTGTATCTTCATTCCAAATCCATTTTATTGTATAGACATTGAGATCAAGCATGTATATTCAGAACTAGAGCACTTTCTTATTTTTCTGGGATATGTTTCCAACCAAGCAGTGTTTAGTCTATTTTATTTATGCTGATTTTTTTCCTTACACAGAGTGACGAATTCTGTTCTAGTTGTGGTTTGTCTAGGCTTTTTGCACATGCACTTTGGCTTATTAGGGAATAATTATTTTTTTAGAAAGTCCTAATAATAAAAGATTTATCCTAATTAAAATTTTGGATTAAAATTGAATAAATTTTAAAATCAACACTTTACCTTTTGCTTTAAATTTTCTACGTGGCATTCAGCTTGGATTTAAAATAGTTCTGCATGCATGGAAATCTTCCAAGTAATGTTAATAGGGCATTCACATTAAGGAATAATTAAGGAAATTGCATCATATCTCCATGTCTTAGGAGGAGTATTCTTACTTCTCCAATTTAACTAACCAAGCATAAATTTATATGCTCAGAAGGTTGTCTAGAACGCAAACATGGTGTAAGTTCTTTGTGGGATGATTTGTCTTCGTAGCTAGATCGTTATTTTATTCTTCTTTCTAGTGGCTTCATGCCCACTTTCTTGGATGATAAAAGTATCATTTATGTGAATTCCACTGAAATAGGGTCATAAAGAAATAGAAGTTTCTTTCCTTTGACTTCAAGGCTACCAAAATCTCTTAAAAAAATAGCACATGAATTGCTGATAGGGGAAGACCTAGAGTCTTAATACCTTGGGATGATAGATCCATGGAGTTTCGACCTAGCTATATAAATCATCTTAGAACTTCCTTCCTACTTATTTGATATATCCCCTTTAAGCCCATTATTTTCCCTTGACATGTCATTGAGGTCCTGATACACCAAAAGAATGTGCAATTTTATTTATACATTTTATGCTTAAATATGATGATATTACACTTTAACGAAGGGTATTTTCATGTTTTGTTGCAGGTATATTGATTTTAGGCATTTGTAGCAAAAATGAGCAAGAATGAGGAAATTTGGAGTGAAAGGCAGTTTTTCAGCAAACTGGCACCAAAGGTGCCAGAATTGGTGCCAGAGGAGCTATTTTACAGAGAAGCGGCGCCAAAGCGGCCATAATCCAGAGAAGAGTGTGAAACTCCAGTAAACTAGTGCCAGAGGTGCCAAAATAGGCCCCAGAGGCGCCAGAGACGAATTTAGACAAATTGTGGCAGTTATTAACTATTTTTGAGAGGTTCTAGAAGGCTCCAACTAATTCAAATGCTCCACGGAGTTGTTTAATCTATCTAGAAAATTTGGAAAGGCTCTTGAATGAAGAGGAATGTCTATTGGATGAAGGGATTTGTCTCTTGATGTGAATAGGTGTGCTTCTTAGGAAAAAAGAGGGAATTTTGAATTTCTTTGAAGATAAGGCTGTCGCCCTTATTAAGAAGTCTAGAGAGTGACAGGGAGGCATGCGAAGTCTTGGAGGAGATTTAGGTTTTGGAGAGGATTTTCTTCGATAGTTATAAGAGGAGAGTGAAAGTGAGATATTTCTTCTTTATTGCATTTCTAAGAGAGAATTAATTGTGATTGTAAAGAGAGAAATTGCTTAAAGGGAACTTCAATGGATTTTCTTGAGGAGGAGTGTGAGATAAGTTGTGTTCCTTGCTTTCTTTGTGTTGTAAACTTGTTTTTATATATAAAATCCATGTTTTTTTGTATCATTCTCATAAATTCTAAGTAGTCTTCCTTATCCTTCTTCCTATAATGAGATATGGTTTTGTGAAGAATTAATACTACTGTGCAAGGTTTTAAATGTCAATAAATTGTTATGATTTGAACTCTGATCTTCATTTACTTTTCAATCTGACCAATTGAAATGTTAAAATTTTTTTAGAAACATAAGATCCAAAAGGGCTATGCTTCCTTCAACAAGATAAGAATCACATTCAATATCATTGATGAGAATGTAGTCTATGGGGTTGAATACGAGAGAAATATACTTTGATGGGTGTAGAATTGAAAACTTTTGGGTGACAGACTAAAATCCCCAATTTGGTCGAGTGCTTAGAAACTAAAGCGAGATTGTTAGCCCTCAAAGGAGGGAGAAGTGTGGGAGCTCTGGAGTGGGAGGCAGTATCCTCTAAACCTAACCACAAATTTAGGGACCAAACTTTGGATTAGTCAATATTCTTTATGCACTCAATGGATAAGAAAGAATAAGATTGCTCCTAATTTTAAATGATTTTAATAACTTCACAAACCATAAACTCTTTGTAAAGGGGAATGATACATTCTTAAATTTGAACTCTTCTTTATAATTTTTTTTTTATTTTTAGTAAATTTAACTTTAAAGTTTAGAAATTAGTTTAGTTAACTTATTTCTTTTAACTACATTTAATTTAGCATACATTGAATTTACTTTAGATTTGTTTTTCTTACTTAAGTTTTTATAGTTTGAATATTGTGGTTTACACTATAACCATAAGAATTTTCATCTCGATACTCAGGACTTTATTAGAGCCCTTTATTACTTGAGCGATACGTATACTTGTGTAATTATTAGGTTTGATAGCTTAAAGATTTGAAAAGATTAAATTATTTATATTGAAGTGACTTTTATTGTGATTGATCTGCATATTTACTAATTGTGCTTTCATGTGTGTGTTGTAGTATTGAAAGATATTTATTATGCATACATAAAAAACCGTGAATGAAGTTTTTGGCGCCGTTGCCGGGGAGATAACGATAAATTACTTTATAATTTAGAAAACTTTGTTTGAATTGAAAAAAAAACTCATATAAGAAAAAAATGTTGTTTGATTATTATTTTTATATTTTAGTCTGTTTGCTTATTTTAATTGCTTATTGCTTATTATGTATGCCATTGTTTAAGATCTGAAGGTTTAGTAACTTACGATTCGAAGTTAGAAAGAACCATCAAAAAAATTCAAAAACAACAAAAAGAGTTAGAAAAATTGAACAAAATGACTATAAAATTAAATAATTCAGGAATTGAAAATGAACATCATCAAAGACCTTGAAGAGATTATGCTAATCTTACAGCAGATGAAATTCACTTGAGTATAAAAAATCTTGTTGTAGCTGCTAATTCATTTGAGCTTAAACATGTTATTTTTCAAATGATATATAATAACCAGTTTGAGGAAACACCGACTCAAGATCCTAACTTGCATCCTGTTAGTTTTCTAAAATTGTGTACTACATTTAAATATGATGAAGTGTTGTATGATGTCGTTAGAATTAGAATTTTTATTTTTTCATTAAGTGATAAAGCTAAGATGTGGTTAAATTTGTTAGCTCCTGGATCTATTACAACTTGGGGAGAATTATCACAAAAAAATTTATCTAATTATTTCCTACCATAAAAAACTGCTAAGCTTAGAAATGATATCACATTATTTTGTGAGTTTGAAAGAGAATCAATTTATGAAGCTTGAGAACAATTTAAAGATATCCTTAGGAAGTGTCCATATCATGTGTTACCAGATTTATTAATAACTCAAACTTTTTATAATGGATTAGTTGGATCTCTTAGATTTATAGTTGATGCTGTTGCTGGTGAATCATTGATGTCAAAACATTCGATGAAGCATATTCTTTAATTGAAGAGATAGCTACTAATAATTTTTAATAGCCCTCTGAAAGGGTAACTCCAAAAAGAATAGCTCATGTTTTTGATGAAATATCTATGTTAGCTGCTCAAATTACTGCAATATCAAAGAAGATAGATCAATATTGGATGAATTATTCTCAGACACCTCTTTTTCTTGAGGAAAATTCATTGGGACAAATTATAGATTCTTAATCATCATATGAATCTTTGAATGCAATAAACAATCTAACTAATAATACTTATTCAAATTATTATAATCCTGGTTGAAAAAATCACTTTAATTTAAGTTGGAGTAATAATAACTCTAATGTTGTAAATCTGCAATGGGAGAACAATCCTGCGAACCCATTAGGAATTCCAACAACCAGGTAAATTTTAACCATAAACCTTATTATCCTCTAGGTTTTAATAACAATTTACAAAGTAAGGAGAAGAAATTTTCAATGAAAGAATTAGTATTGCAAATGGGAGCACAATTACAAAGTTAAGGAGCTATAATTAAAAACATGGAAAATCAGTTGAGATGTATTGCTACTACACTTACCAATAGACCTCCATGAACTTTGCCTAGTACTGTTAAAGTAAATCCTAAAGATCAGAACAAAGAACAAATTAGGCCATTCAACTAAGAAGTGGAAGAGAATTAGAAACAAAAGTTCAAAAGGAGATTGAAGTTGAGAAAGATGGGGTGGAAAATGAAAAACCTCGTGAAGATTTTCATCTTGATTCAGAATATCCTATTAAACCAATGAAAATTACTGTAAAAAGACCATCACCTCCATTTCATCAAAGATTGAAGCAGTATAACAGAGAAAACCAATTTACAAAATTCTTAGAAATATTGAGAAAATTAACTACAAACATTCCATTTGTTGAAGCCCTGGAACAAATGATAAGCTATGTGAAGTTTATGAAGGATATACTTAATAAAAAAAAGAAGTTTACATATAATAAGAGTGTTGCACTTAGTGAAGAGTGTAGAGCAATAATTCAGAAAAAGTTTCCTGAAAAACTTAAAGATCCTGATAGGTTTACTATTCCTTGTGCTATTGGCGAAAGGCTTTTTGGAAAAGCTTTATGTTATTTAGGAGCCAGTATTAATCTTATACCTTTATTGATTTTCAGAAAGTTAGGTTCAAGAGAAATTTCATTTACTACTTGAACTCTTCAGTTAACTGATTGTTCAATTAACCATCTAAAGAAGTTATAGAAGATGTTTTGGTGAAAGTTAATAACATTATCTTTCCTGTGGATTTCATTATGTTATTTATGGAGGAAAATAACGAAATTCTTATCATTTTAGGAAGACCATTTCTTGCCACTGGAAGAGCTTTGATACATATGCAGAAAGGAGAGTTAACAATGAGAGTCAGTAATTAAGAAGTTACACTCAATATCTCAAATTCAATGAGATAACCAGCAAAAGGAAGAGATGATGAATGCTTCAGAATGAATAATAATGATTATTTAAGCAATGAATATTTCATAGAAACATTTGAAAAGAGAATTGAAGAAGAACATTTGAAGAATGAAGATGAGGATGTAATTCAAGATAAATCTATAGAAGTGATTAATGAAGAATTGGATTATGTTTAAGAACAATTTGAATTGTTAGATACTAAGGATAATAATAGAAATTTGATTTCCTTGATTGTGAAACCTCCTGAATTAGAAATGAAAACACTTCCTACACATTTAAAATATCTTTTTAGGAGATTTATCTGCACTACCTTTTATCGTATCCTCAGAATTAACTGAAGCACAAGATCAAAAGTTGTTGGAAACATTAAAAGCTATAAGAAAGCCTTTGGATGAGCATTAACTGATTTTAAATGAATCAGTCCTTCAATTTGTATGCACAGAATTCTATTGGATGAACATCATGAACCAAAAACTGATCCTTAAAGGAGATTAAGCCCAATGAAGAAAGAGGTTGTTAAGAAAGAGATTTTAAAATGCTTAGATGCTGGAATAATATATCTTATTTCAGACAGTGCTTGAATAAGTCCAATTCACTGTGTTCCTAAGAAAGGTGGTGTGATTGTTGTGACAAATGAGAATAATGAATTCATACAAAAAAAATAAGTCACCGCTGGAATAATATATCTTATTTCAGACAGTGCTTGAATAAGTCCAATTCACTGTGTTCCTAAGAAAGGTGGTGTGATTGTTGTGACAAATGAGAATAATGAATTCATACAAAAAAAATAAGTCACCGGTTGGCGAATTTGCATTGATTATAGAAAATTAAATTTGGTTACTAGGAAAGATCACTTTATTTTACCTTTATCCTTTTGGGACCAAATGTTGGATAGGCTAGCTGGGCACAAATATTTTTGCTTTTTAGACGGACTTACCGGCTATCATCAAATTCATATTGCTCCTGAGGTTAAAAAAAAGATAACATTTACTAGTCCTTATGATACTTTTTATTTTTGACGAGTGTCCTTTGATTTATGTAAAGCACTTGCAACATTTCAAAGATTTATGATGTTAATTTTTAGTGATTTAATTGAAAAAAGGGTAGAAGTCATTATACATGATTTTTTTTGTGTTTGGAACTTCATTTGAAACATATTTAAATCATTTAGAGAAAGTTCTAGAATGATGTAAGAAGATGAATTTTGTATTAAACTAGAAAAAATGTCAATTCATGGTTGCAGGAGGAATTGTACTTGGGCATAAAATTTTAGAAAATGAAATAAAAGTAGATCTAGTAAAAATTCAAGTTATAGCTAATCTACCTCCACCTACTATTGTAAGATGGGTTAGAAATTTTTTAGGACATGCTGGTTTTTACAGATGTTGAGGTAATATATTAAAGATTTTTCAAAAATTACAAAGCCTTTATGCCAACTTCTAGGAAAAGATACAAAATTCGATTTTAATCATGAGTGCCTTAATGCCTTTGAAACTTTAAAGGAAAAATTAATCACTGCCCCTATAATTGTTTCACCTGATTGGGAGAAACCATTCGAGCTAATGTGTGATGCAAGTGATTATGCAATTGGAGTTATTTTAGGTTAGAGATATGACAAAATTTTTTAAGTTATATATTATGCTAGTAAAACTTTAAATGACACTCAAATTAATTATTTCACAACTAATTATTTCACAACTGAAAGAGAGTTATTAACAATTATTTATGTTTTTGATAAATTTATGTCATATATGATTGAAACTAAATGTGTTGTGCACAGAGACCATTATGCTATAAAATATTTGATTCAAAAGAAGGATGCAAAACCAAGATTAATTAGATGGATACTTTTGATACAAGAAATTGATTTTATGGTAGTAAATATGAAGGGATCTGATAATCAAATAGATGGTCATTTATTTAGGCTGGAATCGGAAGAAACATTTGATGTTGAAAAAGAAATTAATGAAATTTTTCTAGATGAACAACTTTATACTGTTAAAGAACGGGAAATACCATGATACGATGATATTATAAACTACATTGTTAGTGGTGTTTTACCATATGAATTGATAAAGCCACAAGAGAGGAAATTTATTTATGATGCAAAATTTTACTTTTGGGAAAACCCATATTTATACAAGCAATGTAAAGATTTAGTTATGTGGAGATGTGCCTTATGAAGAAATTAAAGAAATCATTCAAAAATGTCATGATTCAGAATTTGTGGGTCATTTGGGAATTGATAGAACTGTTAATAAAATTTTACAATCTGGATTTTATTAGCCTAATTTATTTAGAGATGTTAATATATATAGATATGCAATGCCGAGAGTAATCATTACTAATAGAGAATCTCATTTTAAGAATAAAAGAATTAAAAATTTGGTTGAAAAGTATGATATTATACATAGGATTGCAACTGCTTATCATCCCGGACTAGTGGTCTAGTAAAAGTATCTAATCGTGAAATTAAAAATTTTTTTTTAAAAAAAATTAATCTTAAATAAATGAATTGGTCTGCTAGATTAATTATCACATTATGGGCTTATAGGACAACTTATAAAACACTCATAGGAATGTCTCCATATAGATTGTTAGATTAATTTTGGAAAGACTTATCACTTGTCAGTTGAATTAAAACATAAAGTTTATTGGATGATAAAAGAATTTAACTTCAATTTAAAAGAAGCTTGTGAGAAAATATTATTGTAATTGAATGAGCTTGAGGAAATCATGAATGAATCTTACAATAATGTGATGATTTATAAGGAAAAAATGAAAGAATGACAAGATCAGAAGATAATAAAAAGAGAATTTGAACCTGAACAGGAAGTTTTGTTATATAATTCAAGATTGAAATTATTTCTTGGAAAATTGAAGTCTAGGTGGAAAAGGTCATTCAAAGTTATAAAAGTCTATCCCTATGGAGCAATCAATATTAAAGATCCAAAAATTGGGAAGATATTTAAAGTAAATGGGCACAGAATGAAATCATATTTTGATAGTCAAAGACTAAATTTTAAAGAGACTATAATGTTGGGTCACCCAAGGTAAAGACTGGGAATGTTGAGCTGACGACATTAAACCAAGAACTTCATTGGAGGCAACCCATAGTTATCTATGTTATTAATGTGAATCTGTTTTTTATAATATTATATATATCTATATTTATGCTCTCTTTATGAATCTCGTGTACTTGATAGACTTACATATTAAGAGAGCATTTGAGTTTTATGTGCTTATGTTGGATTTCATTTATTTCCATTGCAAACTATCTAATGTTAAGTGTTTGATATTTAGCCTTTAGCCTTAGTTTGTATGGTGTGATTTCAACGCTGAATTTTATGTATTGGTTTGAAAAGTGTTGGTTTGTAAATGGTTGGATTTTATAGATAAATGTGAGTTTTATGTTTTTTGTGAAAACTTATTGTTAGGAAATTGTTTAATTATGAATATTAATGTTAATTTAAGTCAATTAGAGATTGGTGTGGTTTGGTATACAGTAGATTTCAAAAGAAAAGCAAAATCTGAAATTTTTGGTGTAGGCGCCTAAGGCGCCATATTTGGTGCCCGAGGCGTCAGTTTCTCGAAAATACCCAGGTTTTCTTAAAACCGCAAAAATACAAGGTAAAACCCCACTTTTATTGCTTGGGTCATCTCCTACCTCTAAACTAAGGCCGAAACTCAACTTAGGGTTTGCCATTTCTTTGATTTTAGGAGATCTGAAGGCTTTAAAGTTTTGGATTTCATCTTCCCTTGGTAAGAGCTTCACTTCGGTAAGAGCTTCTCTTCAACTTAAAAAATTTTTATTTTCACCATGGATTTTTCCTGTATTGTGGAAATCGAAAATTTAAAATTTTTTTGAAGAAGTTTAAAGAGAACCCATGGTGAAAAGTTTCTTACCTAGTATTTTTTCGTTTGGAGTTTGATTTATGATATCATGCATTTATTTGGGATTTTATGTAAATTTATTTAGAAATTGCTATGGCTCTAAGAGTGAAAAGAGGAAAGACTTTGGGAGGTTTTGATGCAAGAAGATTTGTTAATTTGAAGGCTCAATATAATTACAAATACTCAAATGGGTACAAGGAAATTGATTCAGGAGTGTGCATTCTCAAACTGAGAGGTTCTATTAAAAGGTTTATCATTACTGGGAATTGGGGGACTTTTTGGTACTTCACCGCAGTAGCAATTGTTCACCTTATCATGAATTTTATGCCAATCTTTGGGTGACTTCTGATGAACACGTTTATGTTAGAAGGAAGAATGTTGAGTTTACGCTAGAAAGGATTAATGCATTACACCAGTTGTGATTATTCTACATTTGTGATCTCTGATTCGTAACTTGATGAAGTGATTGCCTATCTTACTGATGGAACTAGAGTATGGAAGATTAAGAACAATCACACAGTAAATTTCTCCACATCTATGTTAAACATACAATCTAAAGCATGACATTACTTTATTTCTGTGAAACTTCTTCATCTAATCTCCTTAGTGAAGTAACTAAGGAAAGAGCAGTATTAAATTTTTGTATACAACAAATGAAGGCTATCGATATTGGTACTCTTATTCTGCATAACGCTCAGAGTATTTCTAGGAGTGGAACCACCAGTGGTTTAGGTTATCCTGCCCTGATTTTCACTTAATGTGAACAATCAGGAGTAGAATTTGATAAGGATAAAGAAATGTTACAACCACTTAAACCCATTGGGAAACCCACAATTCATAAATTTGAATCATTTGTTGAATCTAGAATTGGAAGTGGAGGTAGTGATAGACCTTCTACATCAACTGCAAGACCGTCTAATTCTAGTACTTATTCTCTTAAACACATTATGGAGCAATTAATGATTCAACAATCAGATATAGTGGCATTGCAGAATAAAATAAGTGGTTTGGAGTCAATAAATGCTCATAATGATGAATATCTACAAAGAAGAGTTCAACATGATATTGCATATCAACAGGCTATGGTTAGATATCTTAGGGGTGACCATACTGTAGAATTTCCTGCATGCCCCAGCTTTACTCCTTATGTGCAAGATGACTTTGAAGAAGAAGGAGGACAAGAAGAAGAGGAAGAGTAGGAAGATGATGAATAATGAGCTCTTGGGGTATTATTTATTTTCATTGGTTGTAGTTTGATTTGTTTTATTGTTGTTATTGTGATTTGGACATTTATGTGTTTTGTATGTGGCATTATTTAAACTTGTTTGTGTGTATAGATGTAAATTGTAGATTTTTATTTCAGCATTGTCTGTTTCTTTAATTTACTGCATATGTTTTTAATTCACATTTTCGTAGCAAATCCTGCTGATATATTATGTTTTATTTAATGCTTTAAAGCCTTTACTATTTAAATTAGTACTTGCAATGTGTCATAACCAGGTTTCATGTTCAGAACCCTATACAGGTTAGTCTTATTTTTATGTATTTACTGTTTTCTTTCCATCTACATTTTTTTGTACTGAATGTTTTACTTATTATTAAAAAAATCTAAGTTTGGGAGAAAGAAAAATTTCATTAGAAAATTTCATTAGAAAAAAAAAAGAAAACTAAATTTTATTTGTCTTCAATTAGCTATATTTTAAAAAAAATTAATTTAACATGAGTTTTGGTATTAGAGGATAACTTTAGATAACTAAATTTTTGTTTTTAAATATTATAGTAAATTTAAGAAAAAATATTTAATATTGATGGTAAATTCTTGAGTTAAGATATTTAGTATGAAAGGATAAGACTATGCTTTTTCTATTTAAAGTAAAAGAAATTGTATTTTTGAAGTATTAAGAATCTTAGAGTTTCATATAAGAAGAAAATAATAAAACTTTTTGAAAAATCTTCAAAGCTAATTTTAATTTATAAAGTGAATGAAGGTAAGAAGTTAATAACTTCAAGGAGAGGATAGTGAAATTCAAAACTATTGAAGGCTATCTAGATATAATAATCCTCACACAAAAAAGAAATGAAAAAGAAAAAAATGAAGAAAAAGAAAAATAAATGAAAGAGAAAAGAAAAGAAAGGATTGAAAATGATCCTAAAGAAAAGAAAAGAATAAGAAAAGAAAAATATGTGAGGAGAAGCCTGAGGAAATGCCTAATAAAAAATTGGCTTCACTTGAATTAACTTGTGGAAAGACATTATACATTTTTCTAAACTTGTATTGGAATATTAACATCCTTAATAACAAAATTTTCATGAAATTCTTTTTCATATGAACATTTTAAGTATCTTTGATATGCTAAATTGTAGTTCTCCTTGAAATGAATAGAGATTCAGAAATCTTAAACTTGACTATGAGATATTCTTATACTTTTAATTTTAACTTAAGTTATTAAAATTTTTTCTTAATTTATACCATTATATTTATTAAACCAAATTATATAAGTTTATAATTTAATCTCTACCATAAGTCATATTTTTATATAGTAAAAGAGTCACATAAGGATAAGTAACATTTAAGGTTGTGGATTTTGATACACCAAAAAAATGTGCAATTTTATGTATACATTTTATGCTTAAATATAGTGATATTGCAATATAAAGAAGAGTATTTTCATGTTTTGTTGCAGGTATATTGATTTTAAACATTTGGAGCAAAAAGGAGAAAAAATGAGGAAATTTAGAATGAAAAGACATTTTTTTAGCAAACTGCCACCAAAGACGTCAGAACTGGTGCCAGAGGTGCCATTTTACATAGAAGCGGCGCTAGAGGTGCCAGAGGCACTAAAATTCAGATAAGAACACGAAACTCCAATAAAATAGTGTCAGATGGGCCATAACAAGCGCCAGAGGCGCAAGAGACAAATTTAGATGAATTGTGGCTATTATTGACTATTTTGAGAGGTTCTAGAAGGCTCCAAGTAATTCAAGCACCCCATAGAATGGTTCAATGCATCTAGACACTTCAATGCATCTAGACACTTTGGAAAGACTATTGAATGAAAAGATATGTCTCTTGGATGAAAGAATTTCTCTTGATGTGAAGAGGTGGCCTCTTAAGAAAAAAGGAGAGAATTTTGAATTTCTTTGAAGACAAGGCTAACACCCTTGTTAAGAAGTCTAGAGAGTGAGAGGGAGGCGTGTGAAGTCTTGGAGGAGTGTTAAGTTTTGGAGAGGATTTTCTTCTAGAGTTGTAAGAGGAGAGAGAAAGTGAGAGATTTCTTCTTCATTGCATTTCTAGGAGAGAATTGAGTCTGATTGTAAAGAGAGAAAATGCTTAAAGGGAATTTCAAGGGATTTGTTTGAAAGAGTGTGAGAGAAGTTGTGTTCTTTCATTTTTTTTGTGCTGTAAACTTATTTATACATATAAAATACATGTTTTGTCGTATTCTTCTCTTGAGTTATGAGTAGTCTTCCTTCTCCCTACTTTGAGATATGGTTTTGTAAAAAATTTATTTTATTTTATACGGTTTTAAATGTCAATAAATAATGTGATGATTTGAACTTCAATCTTCATTTACATTTCGATATGACCAATTGAAATGTTAAAATTGGTTGAGAAACATAAGATCCGAAAGGGCTATGCTTTCTACAATAAGGTAAGAATGACATTCAATTTCATGGGTGAGAATGTTGTCCATCGGTTTAAGTGCAAATAAATATGGAAATATAATTAGATGGGCGTAGAATATGAGATTTTAGGGTGACAGACTAAAATCCTCAATTTGGTCTAGTTTCTTGGGAACTAAAGCGAGATTGTTAGCCCTCAAGGGAGAGAGAAGTGGGAGCTCTGGAGTGCGAGCTAGTATCCTCTTAACCTAATAATTGATTTAGGGACCAAACTCTGGATTAGTCAACATTCTTTATGCACTCGACAGATGGTAAATAATAAGATTGCTCTTTTTTGACACAATACAATTTTATATATAATTTTAAATGATTTTAATTACTTCACAAACCATAAACTCATTGTAAAGGGGAATGATGCTTTCTTAAATTTGAACTCTTCGTTACAAAAATTTGTTTAGCCTTAGTAAATTTAACTTTGAAGTTTAGAAATTAGTTTAGTTAACTTGAAGATTGTGTTTTACATTATAACTATAAGAATTTTCATCTTCCTGTGGGATCGATACTCACGTCTCCAGTAGAGCCATTTATTACTTGAGCGATACGTATACTTTCATATACTTGCATAATTATTAGGTTTGACAGCTTAAAGATTTGAAAAGATAAAACTATTTATACTGAAGTGACTTTTATTGTGATTGATCTGCATATTTACTAATTGTGCTGTCGTGTATGTGTTGCAGTATTGAAAGATATTTACAACACATACATAAAAACCACCATCAGATCTTTTAATAGTCCTCGTTTATCGATAGGTCACCACCCATTTAGGATACAGTGATTTACCCTATACCCTTATGAAACAATATGATTTTGAAGCATCAAGATGATCTCATTTGAGATGACTAGGTTATTTCTTAGGCCCTGTTAGCCAATAGCCAACTTCTTGTTTGGAATACTGGTTCGATATGGGTTTGAAAGCATCGAGATGATCCTAGTCAAGGTGACCATATTACCCTTTGATTTTCTATCCTCTTTTAATCAAGAATATTCTTGGGTATGCCCAAGATGTAATTAACTAAAGAGATACGTTTATTTGGGAATTGCTCATTAGCTCATAATAAAAATATAAATTTTGGTTCTCTAGTTATATGCTGGTAATTCTTATAGGGTTTTCTTATGCATTTTTAGAGTTTTTTGACCAGATTTCTTTTGGGCATATACTTTTGATCTATCGCATGAATGTTATACTATTGAAATTCTCTTTGATCTTTTTATAATTTATTTCTCTAATCTCATTGCTACTCCAGATTCCCTAAAAAGGGTCAACTGACGACCTTTCGGTTGAGTGAATGTCTTTTGATAGACCAAAAGCTTTCAACCGACAAAATGACAAGATTACCAGACTATCAAATGCCCCTCTTCAAGTAGTTATGAATGCAAAACAATGCTAATATCAGTTATGAAGATAGAAATGTGTCATAATAACTCGTGCCTATTAAAATAGGAACAAACATGTAATTTTACATTAGATACATCTGAAAACTATAATTAGGGATCCATTTCTATAATAAACGACAGTTAAATTTACTCTATTAGAACTTTTATATTATCATGCGCGCACTCTCTCTTTTTTGTCATACGCTCTATATTTTGATTGTGGTTCACATGACAAATATGGATTAAACATATAGTTAAAACTATTATATCATCAATAACAATCATTAAATTGTTTATTATTTTAAAAAAATTGAGCGAATTTAATCACAAAGACTTGCACACATATTAAGTTCTAGAATTCAGGAGGCCAACTTGACTTGCATAGATTGTCTAACACAAACAAAAATTTTTGCCTGCCCATGCTATACTTTAGTTAAAAGGATAATCTTATATAATTTAATACAATAATAAATATTAAATATCTGAAAATTATTGTGACGTGACGAGGTATACCTGTTAAGAATAAAATAAAACTCTATAACAAATATTAAATATTCCGGCAAGTACAAGTCCATTTGGCAACTCCCTAGCTCAAAAATCGGGAGCCACTCAAGTTCCCTCCCCGCTGTCAGATCCAAAACGAACGGCCGAAACGCGATGCCGCGAGGCAAGTCCAGCCACACGTGTGCGGCCCGCAATCATGCTTATCCATTCCTCCGCCGCCATCAGCAAGTTGCAAGTGGAAAACGTGTGACATTGTATCGTCCTGAGTTTGCCATTCAATGCCCCAATTATCAATTCAAATAAGAAAAAAAGTAAAATAAAAATTACATATCTGACCGAGAAAAAGTGTCCATTTTGTCCGCGGCTGCTCTTTTTGTAATTTTTTATTTTTGGGTAAAATGATTGTTTAATGGAAAAATATTACGGGACTCTTAATACATTTAAAGTCCAATAGAGTGAGCTTCACCTTTTTAACACTGGTCAATATTAATGTATTACGATAAGTCCCACTTGACATATAGTCACACTATTGAACTCCGAACGTAAACTGCGTTTGAAGTCATGATGTAATATTTTCTCTTGT
>NW_018251516.1:0-494 GCF_001263595.1 Phalaenopsis equestris | reverse complement strand
TTATTGATCAATCAGTTAACTGAAGAGTTACAGTAACAGGGGAAATTTCTCTCAAATCTAACCGTTTAAAAATTGATCAAGGCATAAGATTGATACTCATTCCTAAATCACATAAAGCTTTTTCATTAAACTTTTTTCCAATTGCATAAGGTATAGTAAAACTACCAGGATCTTTTAATTTTGTAGGAAGCACTTTCTGAATAATAGCACTATAGTCTTCACTAAGTGCAACGGTCTCAGGATCTGTGAACTTCCTTTTCTTGTTTAATACATCCTGCATAAATTTAGAATAACTTGACATTTGTTCCAAAGCTTCAACAAAAGGAATATTTATCATTAACTTCTTAAGGATTTCCAAAAATTTTGTAAATTATTTATCTTTATTCTTCTATTTCAGTCTTTGAGGAAACGGATGTAATGGTTTTTCTATAGGGCTCTGTGTTTTTTCATTTTCCTGTTGATCGTTTTCCATTTCTTCCTTTTCTTCATCAACT
>NW_018251515.1:66975-67190 GCF_001263595.1 Phalaenopsis equestris | reverse complement strand
GATCTTAGGGAAGCTCTGTGTAAAGTTTGGAGAGACCTCTCTAAGGAAATTTCAACACACCTCCCATGGCCGTGGGAGGTGAGTTTTTATAAAAACTGTCATGGGGTGCCTCTCAGTGCATAAGCTTGGGTGCGTTGTGGTGCTTAGGTGGAGGGCAGAGGAGCTCCATAGTTTGATTTGGATGAGCTGGCCTCTAGGTTTGATTTGGGTGAGGT
>NW_018251515.1:50779-66870 GCF_001263595.1 Phalaenopsis equestris | reverse complement strand
GAACCCAGAGGAATCCATCACAGCAATTTAATGCAAATGTGCTTGGATTTGGCAAAGATATCTTAAGCATGTGCATTTTTGGAAATAAGATCCCTTGATTTGGGGGACCTTTGGTCCATGGCTTGATTTAGGTGGTTTCATGGTGTTTGGACTGGTCACTAAGTCCAACTAATGGCTGTGGTGGAGTTAGTTTGGTGACTTTAGGGTGGTTAGGTCACATTTAGTGCATGGATTTATTGTGAGTTCAAGTGACCAAAGCTTAGGTTTGGGCTAGGTTAGCCATGTCAAATGACCAAAATAAATGTTGCATGTAGTGTAGAGGATCATAAAGAATAACTTTGGTGAAGGATGGAAGTGGTTTTGAGCTCAATTGAAGGGTTAATTTGAGGGAATTTTGAATCTTAGTTAATTTGGTCATGTTGGGCTAGGCTTGGGTTAGCCTTGGGCTAAGTCCAAATTGATTGTTTTAAATGGTCAATAGGTACCTCATTCATAGCTTTCAACATGAATTGGATGCCAATTTGGACGTTAAGGAAATCAATTGGGTGAAATTTGGGGACTTAGCCAATTTGGGGCTAAATTTGGGAATTTTGGATTTAGGCCAAAATCAAATGGGTATGAGGCTTCACCAAGGTCAATTGATGGTTGATTTGATGTATATGAATGTTATCAAGATTTTTCAACATTAATTGAGGCAAATTGACTAGGCCATGGGTTCAATTTGGTAAGATTAAGTCATATGGTCAAAATTGGGGTTTTGACCCAAATCAAAATTGGGCTCAAGTCATGGACCAATTGAGCTTGGATTTGGTTTAGTTTGGTCATATCAAAAGTGATTTTGAGTTTATGATTGGAATTTGGGTCAATTGAGATCAAATTTATGGACATTTAAGATGGATTTGGGGAAATTTGGATCTTTAAAGGGCAATTTGGGGATTTTGCTTAAATATGGTCAAATTGGCCAAATTGGGTCATGTGGTAGTTGAAAAAAATGTAATTAGGAATATTTAGGATTTATTGGGATTTTTTGGAAATTTTTGGAATTTTTGGGATTTTGAGCCCAAGAGGGGCATTTTGGTAATTTGGGGGTGCTTTAGGGTAAAAGGACAAGATGGGTATTTTGGTATAGCTAAACCATAACTCTAGGGCTAGTAGGTTTAGGGGACCATCTACATGAGTATCCCAAAAGATCAAGAGATCTAGGCTAGAAATTTGAGTTCAGGATTGTGAGTGATTGTGGGTGCAGATAAGTGTAGTGAGTGTCTTAGCTCGAGACTAACACCCAAGGTCAACCCTAAGGTCTAGCAATCCTAAGGGTGACTCATCTTGAGTTTCCCCCACAGTGACCGTGCCTACTAAGTGTTTAGAGGTTAGGACCAATACGTGGAACTTCAAGTTTAGTGGTGAAGAGTTTGGAATTTCTAATGGTGAGGGTTCCATGTCTAGTTTTCTAAGAATAGTCAATAGGAAGAGCCCTATGGCTAGACCCTAGGCTACTAAGGAGGAAAAAACTAAACCTCAACCAAAAATGAGGTCAACACCATATATTTGATTTCACGCTCAAGTTTCTCCACTTCATTAATAGTCCACTAAAGTCTCATTGGGCTTCTGCTTCTCTACTAAAAGATATCCAATAGACACATGATGTTGCGCTCAGAAAAATCTCTTCACGAACAATTCTTCTAGCTCGGTGAATGTCTTGACTGATTCGTTGGGTACTTCGGCATACCAATCAAAGGCGATCCTTGACAGGCTGCTGACAAACTATCGAAAGAGTAAATCTTTGTTTTCTCTTGTGTCACCACAACTGGCTTGGAAATGTGCTATATGTTGCTTGGGACTTTCAGGTTCATCAAATATCTTAAAGTTTTGCGACACCAAACCCTTAAGATAGGGGACGACATCAAATTCCTTCGGGTAAGGGCTGCCCTTCAAAATCAATGCCCCGTCCTTAGCTTGGGCTAAGGCCTCTCAAACTTGCTCGATCATTTGCTTGAATTTCTTTTTCAAGTATGGCACTTGATGGAGAATCATTCTTTTGTTGATCATATTTCCTGAGGCAACTTCCCTCCTTTCATTTGTGATGTGTATAATCTCCAGTTAGTTGACTTTTGGAAAAGCTAACTGTGGGGGTTGAGACTGTCCTTGAGCTGTGGCCATGGCAGTCATGGCAGCGGCCATCTCTTTCTTTCTTTCTTCACTTGGCTGATTTGATCATCTCTTGCGAAAACAACCCTAAGCAGCTCATCTACGGCATTCTCTTCGATGAGAGGTTGAGCATCACACACAGATGCAGTGGCTCTGGTCTCGATGATATGGATATCCATGAAATCTTCCTCGAGATATTCATTGAAGTCAAAATATTCTTTATCATCATCAATGGAAACTCCATGTTCTCGAGCCAGCTTGGAAATTTCAACCCTGAGCTTTTTGATATTTCCTTCAATTATTGATACTTGTAGCATCTTGAAATCTGGAGGACTTCGCTGGACATCCTCTACTTACTCATCCATCTCACTAGAAATTTCTACGATAATGTCAAACATTTCAAACCCTCGCTTCATTCTATGATCCTGCCCGGTGGGCCTACTGGACTGTATCAATACAGCGACCTTGGGTAACCATTCCTTTTTCTTTGATGGTGATGTTTTGAGACTGAGTGTCTCAGCAAAATCATCGGCATGCCAAAGAGAAGTATGCTCCCCATGGTGTAGAACAGATACAGTACTAGGTAACCTCTTCATGTTTTCCTTTCAAACTTTAAGAACATCCTGGTGACTAGTAATTGGTAGAATTCTCGGACCCTGACACGACTTAACTGGCTGATGACCCATGGGTCTACCAGCAGTAGAATCGGTAGCAAAAATGGTGGTATCAACTCTGCTTCTCAAGCGGAACTAGATGGGAATGTGAGCAGGCAAAGCTTCAATTAGTTTTTGAGATTGTCTTATAGTTATGACGTCCCTTAAAATTTCTTTTTTCATGCGAGGGGATACTGCACATCCCACTCGTTTGAGTATCTCACCAACTGAACAACCTTCTTTGGCAGCTAGTCTCTGAAAAACTTAACTAACTCGGGTGATAGGAGTAGTCTTCTTCCTCTCCACACCATGTCCATGAGATGATGGTAAAGTAGTGGTGATCTTTTGGATACTTTCTTACACATTAGTATCCATTAAGGGATGGAACCTACTCCCTTGTAGAAGTGTAGAAGTGGATATGTGTCCTATGTGTCCGGTAATCCTGACTCCCCTTGGTGAGGAACTTCATCAATAAGTACTTCCATGGAAATACAGGCTTTAGTAGCCCTCTGAACCTTTCGGCTGCTGTTTCTCCAATGGGTTTGAGTTAACGGTGTAGTCTTCGAACTTGATCCAATTTCAAGTAATGATAGCAGGACAACCAATCCTTCAGTCGGGTCTTCAATGATCATAATTTTTGCCCTTAGCAGAAAAGGAAACAACAAGCTTGGTAGGTGTCATGGTGGTAGTAGTCTTGACCTTCTTGTAAGAAGGAAAATCCTGAGGACAGTTC
The DNA here is from genome assembly GCF_001263595.1 of Phalaenopsis equestris. Taxonomy (NCBI): domain Eukaryota; kingdom Viridiplantae; phylum Streptophyta; class Magnoliopsida; order Asparagales; family Orchidaceae; genus Phalaenopsis; species Phalaenopsis equestris. The sequence goes on along the minus strand of NW_018251515.1, from coordinate 63,336 downwards.
AGGTTGAACTCGGCAGATGGTTCCTGAACCTTTGGAGCGGTGAACTTCATTACGATGAATGGGATTTTCCCGAGAACAACCTCAAGACCTTCAAATCCTTCGGCTCGTCGACAAGTTGCACAAGAAACTGAGCGTTAGGAATGTCATTCCTGCAGCTTCAAAAAAAGAAAACTCTAGGTTAGCTATTTGGCCAATACCTCATAATCTTAGTTTGAGCACTAAAAATTAAAGGAGGTCAATTTGTAGACCAGGTAAGTCTTTATTTAATTTGTGGAAATTTTAAAATTTAGTAAAAATAGTTTGAAAGTAGAAAGATTTAATTAATATAAGGGGAATTAAAGAGCAAGCATAACACGAAATAATCTGATTTAATCTATAAAATAACAAATCAAATTTGAAAGGGAAAAAGTGATATTCAGAACCCAGTGTGAGACCAACTTTAGAACGCACAATGCCCAGACGGAACTAGTCCATCAACGCACCTATTAGGTGTCTTTAATATCCTCCTAAACATCTCTGTTTAGCAGGTGGTCAAACAGATGGTCCTGAAGTCAAAAAGAGTTGATTGTATTTACCCAAGAAACAAATGGGTGAAGCATGCCAACTGAAGAAGGGTAATTTGGTTCATGGAGTACTTGAACACATTATCGATATATGAAGATAATATTTTCTGATTTAAAGAGAGAGAAAGCTAGTCCCTAGTGGAGTGGCCAGAAGTTGTCGGCACTATTCTTTGGTTATGGAGTTGTCTGTTGGAAGCTGTCGGCCACCGGAATTGAAATTCAGTCGCCCGCTTTGGAAGGACATTTTAATTTACATATACATATAAGTTTAGAAAAATATAAAATCAAACTGATCTAATATCTTTCATAGTTTAAAGGAAAGAGCAAGTTTAAATGAAAGAGCATTGTACCTCAAACCTTGTATCTATCCCAAAAGATAAACACAAGACTTGAGGATGAGGCTTAATCAAATAAACTAGGAAATATATGACATACGTTTGCTCTGTGAAATCATTTTATTTACCAACAAGTTCCCATATTTAATACAAAGAATTAAATAGGGTTTATATTAAGCTACATTTAGAAAAAAGCTTCCTATAAGGCAAGCTTCCTATAAGGCAAGGCCCTATAGTTATTTACATCTTAGATAATCGAAGTCACCTAAGAAAACTCTCAATAAAAAATAGGAGATCTTATCTTCAAGGAGGTCATAAGGAAAGGGCTTTTCAACGAGATTGGACAAAGAGGTGTGAAAGGGGAATGGCTCAAATTTGGAACATTTTGTTTTTGGAATCTAAAGGAGGAAGAACTAGGGGATGTCATGGATTCGAAGAAGAATCTAGGTGACTTCCCAAGCTATCCTTTTGTATGGCGGCAAATTTCATCTTGGTTGATTTTAGTTTTGGTTTTGGTTTTATGGCAATCCCAGCAGTTTTGATTTTCATGCAGGGTGACATTGTTGTTTAACATGCAAGCCCGAGACAAGAAGAACAGAAAGATAAATGCATTAATTTAAAAGTGTACATATCGATTCTTCTCGTTCTACCAACTGAAGGGTGAGTACTTGCAAGGCATGTATATAATTTTGCAAGGATTTGAAATTGCAGGAGTAGATGAAGGTTTAGCTACAAAACCCCATGTTATGACTTTATTGAATCTCAGAAGATTCTAGTAGATGGTTTTAGAACAAAAAAATATGGCAAGTCCAATTTGCTCTTCAAAATGTCCAATTGATTTTAAAATGCTCGAGGCATGTCCCCGGGCCATTTTGAAGATCTCTTGAAATATTTTGAGTTCATTTTTTGACTTATCATATTGTTCCATTAATCATCTGAGGCTGAAATGTGACTACCCCGTTGCTCAGTGAAACCTGATAATTTAATTATCTCGAGGAGGATAGGGTACTAAATTAATCAATTGATGTTTTATTTAAAAGTTATGTGAGTGGGTGCCCCTAAGGCAAGTTTAGGCCATTTAAGATTGTGGTGCTTGCAATTAAAGGTAGGCTTGTAGTGTTAAAAGATGTTAATCACCAATCATATCATCTTCTAAATCCAATCAACTGAGTTTAGACATCGAGCCTAGGTCACTATTAAGTCTTTAATGATCATAATAGGTGAAATGGTGGTTATCAAGATTTTGATTTAAGTGATATGTATTCTTATTGAAAGATAATGTCATCATCAATCTTAGGCTCAAGAAAAATAAAGTATCATCTTTCTAGCTTAAGCCCATCACTTAAAAATCATTTGATCTTAATTGATTTCCAAGTCATGAAGATTAGGAGAATTATAATTTTGCTAATGTTGTGCAAGGGTGGTGAGTGAGTTTCTACCTTTTAATCCAATTGTATTTCAATCATCGAAATATATTTATTAAGATCAAAATTACCCATTTTCCCTTGGTTAATCCTAAATTTTTTATTAAGGCACCAAAATTTAGAACGACTATTTAACACTTGGGGCACTTCATTTCATAACTCAATAAAGACAACTCAAATGACCTTGACGGTTTAGAGTGTCGTATCCACAAGGCAACTATAATGTTAGAGGAAAATATGTGGACTCCCCAAAATTTAATTTAATTTAAATAATTATTTAAATTTAGAAAATAGGATTTCTTAGAAATTGATTTATTTGACTTTTCGAAAATAAAGTTTTTATTTTTGAGAAAATTATTAGAGGTTTCCCTAGGTCAGAGAAATACTTAGGCGGAATTTCATTTTTTTTTTTTGAATTAATTTATTATAATGATTTTAATGGGAAAATAAGGAAAATTCACTTTTAAGCCTTTAAAATTTATTTTTGACTTACGAAAAATTAGAAAAAATATTTTAACGAGTTTTGAGTGATTAGAGAACAATTAGGCCAATTTGGAAATATTTTGATATTTTTTATATTTTTAATTATTTTTAATTATTTTAAAAGTCAAAAAAAGGCGAAAAGATTAAGTATTTTTTAAAAATTAATTTTTATTTTTCTCAAATGCCTCTAATCACAAGGAACTCAAAAAACTACTTTTAATAATTTTCCCAAGTGTGTTTACATTAACATAATTATTATTGTATAAAAATACAAGGTTCCTTTAAAAATCAACTTTAATAATTGAACTTAATCAAATAATTTTCAAATTTTTACAGTGGATAAACATAACTTTTATGAACAGCGTGGAATTAATTTTGTCAATTTTTTATAAGTATATAAATTACAGAAATTTTAATTTACATGATTAATACAAGATATTTGCATTTAATTAAATATAAAAATTTACAAGATAATTCAAGATATCATGATATTTTTTATAGACTTCTCTAACCACAGGAAACCTTCTAAAATTATTCCCATAATTTTTTAAATGATATTTTGATTTATTTAATTAAAATAACCCAAAATAGTCTCGCTAGCTTGAAAATTAGGACTAAAAGCATAGAGATGCCCTATGACCTTCGAAAAATTAGGAAACATCTCCTCTTTGATGAGGAATAAGCCTTAAAATTTCAAGCCATGGTGAACAATGTCTGATAATAATGAATTAAAATACTTCAGAGGGTATTTAATTCATTAAAAATCAGGGAATAAGAAAATAGTTTTTATTTTTAGTCCACATTATTCTTCTCTATTCATTAAGCAAGAGGGTATTTCTCTTTTCTTTTTATGATTTTCATAGAGAAAGATATGGATTTTTAAAGTTTAGGCATTTAAAATAATTCAAAAATCCTTTTTTTCAACTTATCCACGCAGCGCTGACTGGATCCTAGAATGGCTCTGAACTCACACGCGACACTTCGCTATTCGACGCCGCCATCCACCTCAGCTGCCACCCGACCCGTGGTTCACCCACCAAGAGTCTGTCTGGCTTGATCTCCTTTATCCATTGGATACACGCGTGGTCAGACGACATCCATCTATCGTCCCCAAATGACCTAACCCGTAAGCCGTTCACACTAAAACCAAAACCTTGAGAGCTTGGTCTAGACTCAACCAAATTACATGGAGTTTGTTTCTAAACCTTCATATACTCTAGATGAACCTATCCATATGATATATACGGTATGAAATATAGTAAATATGTATAATGGATCAAAATAAGCCCGGATTAGGGTTGGGGTTTAATACCTTTGTTTGAGATGGAAGGCCTCAATCAGATGGTTGTTGTAGCTTCGATTGGGTCCAACAAACCTCTGGATGAAGCCTTTACCTTAATGAATTCTAGGTATGTTTTTAATCAAACTCGATTTTAGGTGTTGTACTAGAGCTATCCTAGAGGCTGTTTCAGACAGGGCTTTTGTGGGGTATCAACTTCTTTCACTATGGGGATGGTGTGTTTAATTGAATTTTAATGCATTGTGGTGGAGTGGAGGGATGTGTCCTGATTTTAGAACAAATTTTGGTGATGAAATTGACTCAAAGGGGTGACTATCAGTGGTTGAGAGCAAGGGGATTACACTTGGGATGGTTCGGAGAGGCTCTGATGAGATTTTAGCAAAGTTTCCATAGCTTTCCAAGAACATACTTCCTTGCTCATGGAGAGGTCAATTTAAATCCATGGCTACCTCGTGGAGCTCAGGGCTGGGAGTTAGGTGCTAAATCTTTCTGAGGTGGAGGGACGAAAGGCTCTAATGGCCAATGAGACTTAGCCAGCTCATGGAAGTTTAATTTTGGGTTTTGGCCACTTGAGGCTCCCTTGGCCTGGCTCTTTCTAGCAACTGAGGTGGTGGCAACCCAGAGTCAGGTCACTTCTAGGCTCAGGGAGGCCAGGGGGTTGGTAATGACGGTTAACTCCTAAGGGTAAATGATTATGGCCAAGATATTTGAGTTTAGGCGAAGAATGGGGTGAAATCCCCAAAATCAAGGCACCATTGGTCCATAGCTCACATTTACTAGTTTACATGGGTCTAGCTGGTCCATAGGGTGTACTTGGTGGCTATGGTGTCATCAATCTGGTGGCTTATGCATGGCTAAGTCAATTTTAGTGCATGGGTTCAATTTGGGCCAAAATGGCTAGAAGTTGGGTTTGAGTTAGCATAGCCATGAAATTGAGCTCAATTGATTGATAAAATTGGTGTAGATGATTTTCACAAGATGTTCGGAAAAGATTTGGAGTGATTTTGAATTGGTTTGGAGGTTCAATTAATTGGATTTTTGACATTTGGACAATTTGGGGGTGTATGGTTAGACTTGGTTTTAGGTTGTGCTAAGGTTAGGTTAGGTCCAAATTGATGGTTGAAAATGGCTATAGGAATTTCATAAAGAGTTTTCAACATCAATTGGGTGCCAATTTTGGGGTTAGGACATTCAAATTGGTGGAATTTGGAGATATAGTCAATTTGGGGCAAATTGAGGGATTTTGAATGTGGGTTGAAATTGAGTAAAATTGAGGCTTCACCAAGGAAAATTGAAAATACAATTTGATGTGTAGGATTTTTATGAAAAGTTTAGGATTGAGATTGAGGTAAATTGAGTAGGCTATAAGGTTCAATTAGGTGAGATTAGGTCATAGGGCCAAAATTGGGGGTTTTGATTTGGATCAAAATTGAGCTCAAAGAATGGCCAATTAAGATTGGATTTGGTTTATATTGATCAAATAAAAGATTAGTTTGAGTTTAGGATTGAAATTGAGGGGAATTGGGCTAAGTTGATGGACGTTTGAGATGAATTTGTGGAAATTTTGCTTTTAAAGCCAATTTGGGGGTCTTGGTCAAAATCATCAAATTGGCCAAATTGGGTTCAGTTGAAGGGTCCAAATTGGTTTTTGAAACATTTGAAGTAATTTTAGATGTTTCGGGAAAGTTTGGGGTGCCAAGGGTATTTTTGTAATTTTAGCAAATTTTTAGGTGGCAAATTTTGGGGTATTTTGGTAATTTTGGCAACTTTGGGTGGTTTTGGGTAATTTGGGGATTTTAAAATGGTTTGAAAAGATTTTTGAACAATTTTTTTTATTTTGGGTGAATTTGAGAATTTTGGCCAAATTTAAGATTTCAAGGGCATTTAGGTAATTTGGGTGGATTTGGGGCAAAAGGCCAAGTTGGACTTTTTTTGTAGAATTGGGGTACCAACCACTAGATATGAGTTATGGACCAATGAAACACCCATTTGAGTCCTTTACGTATTGGTCTTAACTAAACCCTAGCCTAGGGCGAGATGGTCTAGGGGACCATCTACACGAGTCTCCCAAAAGATCAAGAGATCAAAGTCAACTATTTTAGGTTCAGAAATTTTAGGTTAAAGGTTGTGAGTGATTGTGGGTGAGAGCGAGTGCAAGTGAGTGAACTAGCTCCAGACCAACAATCGGTGTCAATCCTAAGGGTCAGCCCTAAGGTCAAGCAGTCCTATGGGGACTCTTTTTCGAGGTTAAGATCAATATGTGGAACTTCAAGTTGAGCAAGGAAGAGTTTAGAGTTTCTAATGGTGAGGCTTCCTCGTGAGGGTTTCTTTTCTAGTTTTCTAGGAATAGTCAATAAAAAAGTCCTATGGCTAGACCCTAGGCTACTAAAGAGGAAAAACTAAACCTCAACCAAAAGTGAGGCCAACAGGAACATACCTCTCTTCGGTGTGCTGATGCCTCTATTGAGACACCTCGTCTCAAGACATTACTGTTGAAAAAAAAGGTGTGGGTACCCAAGGTTGACATACCAATACCATTCAGCGAGTCCACAGAGCAAGATCATGGAATGAAGCAAGGGTCTGAAGTGTATGACATCGTCACAGCTATTGCTACCAAGTTGGATGAACAAATGGTGAATGTTCAACAAAGTCCCCTAGATCTTAAGATAATATAAGAATCAATAATTGAAGAAAAGGTTGAGAAGCTCAGAGTTGAGATTTCTAAGTTAGACAGAGAAAATGCAGTTTTCATTGATTATGATGATGAAGTTTTTTACTTTAATGACTATCTCAAAGAAGACTTCATGGATATTCATGTCATCAAAACTAGAGCCGCAACATATGCACGTGACGCCCAACCTCTCATTGAAGGGAACGTCGTAGATAATCTACGTAGGACTGTTCTACTAAGCAATGAGCAAAGTAGCCAAATGGAGAAAAGGATGGAAGAGATGGCTACATCCATGGCGCCATGGCTACAGTTCACGAACAGTCTATCAAATTGGATTTTGACTGTTGTTGCGATGAAGTTAATCAGCCAAAGATTGTACATAGCACAGATGAATGGAGGGAAGTTGCCTTGCCTAATAGGGATGATCAATAGAAGAAGGATTCTCCATCGAGCACTATACCCAAAAAAGAATTTAAACACATGGTCAAATAAGTTATGGAGGCCTTAGCCCAATCTATGGGTGGTGCATTGATTTTGAAAGGTAGAACCTACCTGAAGGAGGAGGAGTTCGATGTCATGCCCTACCCGAAAGGTTTTGTGTCACTGTACTTTAAAATATTTGACAACACTAGGAATCCCAGACAACACATAGAGCATTTCTGAGCCAGTTGTGGCAATACCAAAGGTAAAAAAGCATTACTTTTCTGTCAGTTAGTTAGTAGTCTATCAGGAAAAGCATTTGATTGGTATGAGAAAATGCCCAACAGATCAGTAAAGACATTTGCCGAATTTGAAAAGTTGTTTGTAACTATATTTTCTAGAGCACAACATCATGTTTCAATTATAGATCTCACAGTAAAGAGGCAAAATCCTAACGAGACTCTAAAATGTTATATTTTAAGGTGGGAAAACCTTAGCATGAAGTGCAAACCCCAGCTATAGGAACATCATTCAATTGAGATTCTACTCAAAAGCATTTATGGGCCAATAGCTTTCATGCTTAAGAGACTTACCATCAAGTCCTTTAAGAAGCTACTCAATAAAGCTAGCAATCTTTAAGAAGAATTTAAACATGGATTATCAGGAGAAATTAGAAAAGACTAGAGCAACCCGAATATTCGAGAAGAAGTCCGGTACAATAGCAACATTTGATAAGGGAAAGTATCCAATGAAGATACAAGCAAAACATTCTCATCAATGTTCCCAGTCATCGTCACAGCATGCTCAGCAAGGAACACAATAATATGGCCAGTCTAGCCAGTAGTTTAGCCAGCAATCGCATCAAGGAGGATCATATCGAACAGAAAATAAGAAGGTTCTGACCCTTTCAGAATGAAAGCGTAAGGTATATTCCTTTAAAGATGAAGTTGTTCCCAAAATGTTCAAAAGTTTAATGAAGAAGCATGAGTTCAGATTGCTAGATCCATATGAGGAAGTTAACAAGAAAGATCAGCTCAATTATTGCCCATACCACATGATGATTGGACATACTATAGAGGAATGTTTCATCTTCAAGGATCAACTCGAGAAAAATTATAAAGAAGAGAATATAATGATCCCAAAAGAATATTTAAAAGAACCTGAAAAATGTTCTGTAAATACGATTTTGGCTGAGTCGATCGCTCTGATAGATCACTATTTAGAAGAAGATGGATGGAGTACAATTTGGAGCAAGTCAACTAAAAAGATATTATATCAGATTTAGACCGCTTCCGCACAAGAAGTGGTTCAGAGTATACAGCCTACACAACCAAAGATAAAAATTTTGACAGAGAGACCACCACAACCAAAAGAGAAAGTGATGAATGACATCGTGAAGATCGATAGCATGGGGGGTAGGATAGGGGTTGCCTCTGTTAGATTGGTTGTCTCGAATTTGGGGAAGAAAATCCTCGAACCCTTGATTATGTATGATTATCTTTTGGCCCCACTGGGGTATTATGAATATAATAATTATGAGTTCGGCTATGTTTTAACTTTTTCTAAGTGATAACGTAACTGATTTTGTTGAATATAAATCCAATCTCGATTCCAAAACACATCCTCAAATTGTACTTAAGTCCACGAACCCATTAACATGGATGAAGAAGATGTCGACGATGCCGGTTACGATAGCACCAAGAGTGAGGAGCCAGTCCTCAAGTACCATGGTGCACCACTACCTAGAAACTTGTATCTCTTCGGTTAAGAAGCAACAGAAAATTTACTTACAACATTGCAAAAAGGAGAAGAAATCAGAGAGATAAACCTTAGGAGTGGGAAAGTGTTACCTCAGAGGTCAACACCAGTGGATAAGGGAAAACAAATAGTAACTCAAGACGAGCTACCTCCACCTCTGTTAAGGAAGAACCAATAATCAAGTAAATATAGGAGGATTATATAAAGTGGATTATAATGTACTATCTCATCTTAGGAGTTACCGACAAAAATAAGCATTTACGATGCTCTAATTCTTTCAAAGGAGATGAGAGAGTCTCTAGTTACAATAAAGAGATTTTCTTAGCTCAATTCGCCAACATGTTTTCAGATGAAGTTTGTTCATTAAAAGAATAGCGTGACATAACTTTCACAGATGAAGGAAGACTTGTTGTTGGACACCGCCGACCACAACCGATCGCTCTATATCTCCATTAACATCGAGACATTTGTGTTATCTAGAGTTTTAGTGGATCCTGGAGCATCACTCAACTTGATGAGTCTATGGACTTTGGCGTATTTAGATATTGAAGCTCAAGAGCTTACAACCGATAAAATGATGTTAAGAGCTTACAAGAGCTTACAGCTTATTTGGTACTGTAGGATCAATCAATGATTTTGAATTTTGAATGGTTGTTACTAGCAGATTGGAAGATGATTTCTTAGACGTAGAGGATGACTCTCAAGATCAGTTAATAGAAGACGCTCTACCAAAATTTGAGGAAGAAATTAAATCAACTGTTGATGAACTAAAGGAAATTAACCTCGGGATTGGGAAGTAACCCCAACCTACATTTATAAGTTCCTTACATTTATAAGTTACTTACTCAACAATAAAGAATCTTTAGAACTAATCAAGTTACTGTCAAAATTTAAAGATTGTTTTGCATTGAGTTATGATGAAATGTCAGGATTATCCCCAGAAGTTGCAATTGATAAACTCGAGGTGGACAAAGATATAACCTCAGTAAAACAAGCTCCCAGAAGTATGCGCCTCGAAATAGAGCAACAAATCATTGTCGAGGTAAAGAAACTGATAGAGGTTAACTTTGAAAGAGAAGAGCAGTACCCCACATGGTTGGCAAATATTGTACCAATTAAGAAGAAAATGGACAAATTTGTGTTTGTATTAACTTTAGAGATTTAAACAAAGCCTGCCCAAAAGATGAATTTCTGTTGCTGATACCAAAAAGGATGGTGGACATTGCTTCAATGCATGATATTTTTTTCTTTTTAAATGGATCATCAGAATAAAACCAAATCAAAATGGCTCCAAAGGATGCAACACTTACAACCTTCAGGACACCGATTGGGATCTTTTGCTACACAATGATGTCATTCAGGCTAAAGAACATCGGAGCAACATATAAATGAGCAATGAAGAAGATCTTTAATGACCTCATTCACAACCAAGTGTAATTCTATATGGATGATTTGGTCATCAAAAGCAAAAAGAAAATATGTCATTTGTATGAGTTGAGGATCGTGTTCGAAAGATCACGTCAATATAATCTTAAGATGAATCCATTAAAGTGCGCCTTTGGTGTCACCTGCAAAAAATTCTTATGATTCGTTGTCCGTCATTGGAGGGTTGAGATTAGTGCTATCTTGGAAATGCCTCCTAAAACTTTGAAACAACTACGCTCCTTCCAGGGAAAGTTGGCATATCTGAGACTCTTTATTTCTAATCTCTCAGTATGGTGTAGGCCTTTCTCGATCTTAATTAAAAGGGTTGCGGAATTTTTTTGGGAAGAGAAATGTCAGAAGGCCTTTGAGGACATTAAACAATACTTAATGACTCCTTATGTTTTGGCAGCCCCTATCTTGGGAAAACCATTGTTGCTTTATACCACGGACTTAGACTTCTCTCTCGGATCCTTGTTTGCTCAGGTTAATGATGAAGGTAATGAAAATGGACTCTATTACTTGAGTCGGCGTCTAATACTGATGGAGGTAAAGTATCCACCTATTGAGAAGCATTGTCTAGCTTTAATTTTCACCGCTTAAAAACTTAGGCATTACATGCTTTCTCATAAAATTACCCTTATTTTGAATGTTAATCCATTACAATATTTGAGTATCAAACCAACAATTTTTGAAAGTTTAGTATTAGTTAGATGGTCAATGATTTTATTTCAATATGATATAACTTTTGTTGCCCTCCGCACTACCAAGGGACAAATTTTAGCAGATTTCCTCGCAGTACACCCAGTTCCAACTGGGTCCCCTCTTATTGATGATTTACTAAATGAACAAGTATTACAAAATGAATTTCTTAGGTGCAAATCACTAAGAAATGTACTTTGATGGAGCTTCATCAGCCAGAAAAGATAAAAGATCGGGAAAAACTATATCGGGCAAAGCAGGAATTGGGTTGATTTTCATCACGCCAGATAAGGGCATGTTGAGATTCTCCTATTACTTGACAAAGCCATGCACAAATAATGAAGCGGAGTATGAAGTACTAATCATTGGATTAGAATTAGCAATCTCATTAGATATAACAGATATTGTCATCTATAGTGACTCACAGCTCAACATTCAACAAGTTGCCAGACAATACAAGATTTTGAGCCAAGTTTAGGAGAATACCTCCGATATACAATGAAGTTGCTTAAACAGATTCCCAGTGTGACTCTCTACCAGATTCCTCAAGGAAATAATGCCCAAGCCGATACCCTAGCAAAACATTCTAAGGAGTTGGCATGTCCACCGGAGGATTCCATAATCATTATAGTACAAGGATGACGAGTTTTGTCTCAGATCGACCTTGACAATTTACATAAGCTCAAAAAAGAAAAAGAAACGATGATTGTAGTTGCTGACATTAACAAAGATTGGTGCAAGTGATTAATAAAATATTTACAGAGCGGTAAGTTGCTAGAGGACAAGTCTGAGGCATATCATATCACTAGAAGAGCAATGTCATATGCTCAAAAACACAGAGGGGGAGTGACAACGACTTTTTATATGCTTAAAATAAAAGTATTTAATACTATTGCTAAAAGATTTAATTCCTCAACAATAACACCAAAAATTTAATGACAGTTACAGATTCGATAAATATGTATATATAAAATATTCAATAATGGTAAAATCACACTTATCAACGCAAGTATACGTATCACTCAAGTAATATAAAACTCTAATGAAGTCCTAGATATCAATCCCAGAGGGAGTAATATTAGAAGCTACAAATTAAGATTTAAGAAAAATAATACTTAATCGCAACAATGGAATTCAAATTGGTTATCTGTCACTAATAGGCAATTGAAATAAATATGTAATTTTACTAACTCTTAAATAACTAATTATGTTATTAAAGATATTAATGTGATATTCAATATATTAGAAAGCATCTTTCTCCTTGTTAAGAAATTATAGTGAATGGATAAAGTGAATTAGTTCAAATTGTGTTGTTTACTGAATCTGCGGCAGGGCTGGGAGGATACCGTCTCTCACATCGGAGCTCCCACATTCCCCTCGCATAAGGGCTAACAAATACACTTCAGCTCCCAAACGATAGGACCGAATTGGAGATTTTAGTCTATCACTCTAAAATCTCCAATTCTACGCCCGATAAGA